>NW_024037780.1:0-67382 GCF_015832195.1 Motacilla alba alba
TGCCAACTCGGGCTGCTTTGAGAGTGCCCATGGAGCTCTGTAAACTGAGACCAGGAACGTGGCGTGGTGGGTTTTCTTTCCCGGGCAGAAGCCTTTGTCAGTACCAGATAGGCCCTTGGCCCTTTGGGGCGGCTGCTCGCTGGATTTCCACGAATATCAAGATGCCGCCCAGGGACAAACTGCCGCCTGTGCCAATTCGGGCTGCTTTGAGTGTGCCCATGGTGTTTCTGCAATCTGAGACCAGGCACGTGGTGTGGTGAGCTTAGTTTACCTGGGCAGAAGCCTTTGTCAGTACCAGGTAGGCCTTCGCCCTTCGGGGCCAGCTGCCTGCTGGGTTTTTGCGAATCTGAAGATGCTGCCCAGGGGACAAGCTGCCACCCTGTGCCAACTCGCGCTGCCTTGAGAGTGCCCATGGAGCTCTGCAAACTGAGACCATTAACGTGGGGTTGGTCTGTTTTGTTTCCCTGGGCAGAAGCATTTGTCAGTACCAGGTAGGCCCTTGGCACATTATGGGCCGGCTGCCGGCTGGATTTCCGCCAATATCAAGATGCCGCCCAGGGGCAAGCTGCCACCTGTGCCAACTCGGGCTGCTTTAAGAGTGCCCACAGAGCTCTGCAAACTGAGACCCGGAACGTGGGGTGGTGGGTTTTTTTTTCCTGGGCAGAAGCCTTTGTCAGTACCAGGTAGGCTCTCAGTCCTTAGGGGCCGTCGGCCTGCCGGATTTCGACGAATATCAAGATGCCGCCCAGGGACAAGCTGCCACCTGTGGCAACTCACGCTGATTTTAGAGTACCCATGGAGCTCTGCAAACTGAGACCATGAACGTGTGTTGGCGAATTTTGTTTAACTGGGCAGAAGCCTTTGTCTGTTCCAGGTAGGCCCACGGCCCTTAGGGGCCGTCTGCCTGCTGGATTTCCGCCAATAACAAGATGCCGCCCAGGGACAAGCTGCCAACTGTGCTAACTCGGTCTGCTTTGAGAGTGCCCATGGAGCTCTGCAAACTGAGATGTGGAACGTGGGGTGGTGGGTTTTGTTTCCCTGGGCAGAAGCCTTTGTCAGTACCAGGAGGGCCCTTGTTCATCAGGGGCAGGCTGGCGGCTCAATTTCCACGAATATCAAGATGCTGCCCAGGAACAAGCTGCCACTTGTGCCAACTCGCGCTGCTTTGAGGGTGCCCACGGAGCTCTGCAAACTGAGACCAGGAACGTAGGGTTGTGGGTTTTGTTTTCCCAGGCAGAAGCCTCTCTCAGTGCCAGGAAAGCCCTTGTTCCTTAGGGGCAGGCTGCCAGCAAGCTTTCCACGAATATCAAGATGCTGCCCAGGGATATTCTGCCACCTGTGCCAACTCGGGCTGCTTTGAGAGTGCCCACGGAGCTCTGCAAACTGAGACCATAAACCTGGGGTGCTGAGTTTTGTTTCTCCGGGCAGAAGCATTTGCAGTGCCAGGTAGGCCCTCGGCCCTTGGGGCAGGCTGGCAGCAGGATTTCCACGAATATCAAGATGCCGCCCAGGGACAAGCTGCCACCTGTGCCAACTCACGCTGCTTTGAGAGTGCCCACGGAGCTCTGCAAACTGAGACCAAACCGTGGGGTGCTGAGTTTTGTTTTCCCGGGCAGAACCCTTTGTCAGTACCTAGGTAGGCCCTCGGCCCTTCAGGGCCAGTCTGCCTGCTGGATTTCCACGAATATCAGGATGCTGCCCAGGGACAAGCTGCCACCTGTGCCAACTTGGGCTGCTTTGAGAGTGCCCATGGTGCTCTACAAACTGAGACCAGAAACGTGGGGTTATGGGTTTTGTTTTCCCGGGCAGAAGAGTCATACGGGTATGGTGAGCAGTTTTTTTATCAAGATTCCTCTGGCAGAACTCGGGCTGCTTTGTGCCCATGGAGTAGACCAGGAACTTGCCAGGTAGGCAGGCTCTCGGAACTTCAGGGCCGTCTGCCTGCCTCAAGGCCCTTCATAGGGTTGTGGGTTTTGTTTTCTCGGGCAGAAGCCTCTCTCAGTACCAGGTAGGCCCTTGCTGGCTGCCTGCTGGATTTCCACGAATATCAAGATGCCGCCCAGGGACAAGCTGCCACCTGTGCCAACTCGGGCTGCTTTGAGAGTGCCCATGGAGCTCTGCAAACTGAGACTGGGACCGTGGGGTTCTGAGTTTTGTTTTCCCGGCAGAAGCCTTTGTCAGTACCAGGTAGGCCCTCGGCCCTATGGGTCCGGTTGCAGCAAGACTTCCACGCAAGATGGAGCTGCCACCTTGCCAACTCCCTTTGAGAGTGAATCAAAACAAGTATGTGGGGTTTCGGGTTTTTTTTTGAACCCCGTCCCAGTAGGACCTCGGCCCAAGCTGCCACCTGTGCCCCAACTCACGCTGCTTTGAGAGTGCCCATGGAGCTCTTCGTGGGAACTGTGGCCTGGAACGTGGGGTAGTGTGATTTCCACGAATATCAAGATTTTTGCTGGGTAGTGCCCAAGACTATCTCTGTACTAGGTCGGCCCCCTCCACCCTTAGCGGACGGCTCCCCGCTGGATTTCAAACTGTGGCCGAACGTCGGGTATCACGGTGCTAGGTCGGCCCTCCACCCGGGTCAAGCTGCCACCTGTGCCAACTCGGGCTGCTTTGAGAGTGCCCATGGAGCTCTACAAACTGAGACCAGCAACGTGGGATGGTGAGCTTTGTTTTTCTGGGAAGAAGCCTTTGTCAGTACCAGGTAGGCCCTCGGCCCTAAGGGGCCTGTTGCCTCCTGGATATCCACAGATATCAAGATGCCTCTCAGGGACAAGCTGCCACCTGTGCTAGCTCTGGCTGCTTTGAGAGTGCCCACGGAACTCTGCAAACTGAGACTAAGACCTTGGGGTGGTGGGTTTTTTTCTCCTTGGGCAGTATAATGCACAATACCTAGGTGTCCCTAAGCACGTTGATGCTTGGTGCCTGCTCGATTTCTGTATTAATCAGGATGCCATCCAATTAAAGGCTGATAGCTGTGCCAACGTTGGGTGCTTGCACAGTGCCCACAGAGCTCTGCAAACTGAGACCTAGACGGTGAGGTGTTGAGTTTTTTTTCCTGGGCTGTTGCCCGCACAGTACTTTTGTGGCCATTTGGGGCCTGAGACCAGGAAGGTGAGGTGGTGAGTTTGGTTTCCCTGGGAAAAAGCTCACCACATTTTTGGATGGGCCTTGCGTGCAGGCCCCGGTTGGCTGCTGTAATGCCGCATTGATCAAGATCTAGCTCACGTACAACCTGCCACCTGTGCCACCTCAGGCTGCTCTCACAGTGCCTGTGGATACAACGCTCTGTTTGACTCTTAGAGGTCTAATTACAAGCTGTGTTTGATAAATTATGAGTGTGGTAAATGAATGTGTTCTAGGAGTGTGAGATCCTTGAAATAGTATAATTTTTGATTTTCTTATGGTTGGAAGATCGTTTTACAAGCATAATGGGAATACTCCTTTTTTTAGGTACTTTTTCTTCTAGAAAGTATACCATAAGTGTTTTCTAATATTAAATGACAGAGCAGCCCGTTGATCCTTTACTGGAAATTTTTCCTATTTTTCAAAAATAACAGAAAAAAGCTCTTGCAAAAATAAGGGGAAAAAATTGCTTTAAAAAGTATTTCATTACAGCTTTTAAAGGCAATTAAAGTGCACCCATTGCTGATGGGAAGCCGATAACTGGTTAAACATGTATTCACTTGTTATGTCTCTCTAAAGAAATACTCTAACATCAAGCAATTAATCCCTTCCATCATAGTTTTAACCTCTTTCCTAGTTTAAATGTCAATGAAAAACATCATGAAGAACTCCATATGTATCTCTCCGATTCATCTTACATACAAAGCAACTATTTTTCCACCGGTTTGCTTGATGGTCTGCTTACTGCATTCAGCATTTTTTGGCATGCTTTTTGCTTCTTTCTGCTGTCAATACTGGCCAATACATGCCATCTGCCAATGGTAGGATTTCTCTCACCTAAGCATATGGATTGAATCTTTAAGATCACTTTCGATAAAATGGAAAAAAAAGGAGTTGTTTGATTCCACCTAACATTGAGTCTCTTGGTAAAGGTCACCTGGAGAAAAGTTTTTGCTTCTAGAATTCAACTCATGGATTGAAATATTTGAGAAGACTGATAGGCACTGGAGCATGGAGACACCTTCAGCCTCTGTGGATCTAAAGCCCAGATTAAAATGATCAATTCTCTCAACTTGATGGACTGTACTTGATGGAGCAGAATTCTGACTAGAATCTCTTTCACACATAGAACACCCTGTTCAAGACACATGGTAAGATGAAGCTCACCTCCGGTTCCCTGCAGGTATTTGTATTTCTAATGAGTCTTTGGGATGCCTAGGTGATTTTCAGATGTCTAAAGATGAGACAAAGCCCACGACTTTCTCAAGACCTGGAACCATCTCCCTAGAAGCTGCAAAACACACAATGCCTCACTTGTGTCAAATTTGCCAAAGCAAGGACTAGAGCAAGAACTGGATGCAAAATACTTACACAGAGATGATAGTTTTTAAGATATTCATCAGATATTCTTCACATGGGAAGAGTCTTTGAACTCTTCTGTGATAGAACCCCAAAACTAAATGTTTTTTTTTTCATTGAGCACTCTTCTTGATGCAATTCTTCAACTTGGCATGGCTTAATTCAATAGCATCCAAGTCAGAGAAAAATTGATAAAGGCAGATAGGAAAGAAAATTAGAAATTCGTTACTCAGAGTGTGAGTAGGAAGACAGGGAGCCATTCAAAAGAATAAGGAAACAAAACAGGAGCAGTGAAAATGAGACACATCCTGCATCTTTCCGGCGGGGAAGATGGATTATTTAATTAGTGACAAAATTAGAAGAGCCTGAACATTTGCTGTCCCACAACAGGAACAGAAAAACCATTGGGCACGCACATAATAGCCAAAGAAACATAACAAAGAGAAGGAAATACAGAGAATAGGAAAAAGAAGTAAGACGCTTTTTTCAATCATTGAAATTCAGGTGGTGTATCATTCTAATACACTTTTTTATACAGTAAAAGAGTAGTTATATACAGTCGGGTAAATTGCAGCTATGTATCATTTTTAGACAGGAAATGTTTTCCAAGAAACATCTACCAGATTATATATACAAGTTCCTGACTGCCAAAGAAGAAAGTACAAAACAGCAAACACTTGGGTAAAGTCCCAGGAACCAGAGATCAAGATCTACACCGATATAAGGAGAGCGGTGAGTTTTTCAAGAAGCAAAAGCGAATGCAGCTGACTGTGCTTGTGGATGAAAAGCTGTGGGATTTTTTGCAATTCCATTAAGAGCGCACAAAAGCGCGGTGCTCGGCTGCCTCATGCTTCGCATGCTGCGAGATGCACAGAAATTAAGATGAGCAAGGTTCTTCAGCTTTGCCCTTTTTCAGCAGCTGCGCCACACCGATGGACTGGAATATCTTTCGAGATGTTTTCCTTTCTCAAGAATGTATTGTTGCTGTGTCTTGACCGCACAAGGATAAGTATGAAGAGATCATAGCCATCTCGAAATAAATTCGCCGCTTTATTAAAAAGATAAATGCTTCAACAATGCGCAGCCACGACAAAAATCAGGGCCAAGACTGGGAGACGTTTGCTGTGCTGGCACCCAATTTCTGTCGGCGAAAAGTCATGGAGAAGCTTTTGGCTTGGATGCAGATGACGAGAGAGGCAGAAGACGGAGGTACGGGGCTGTCCGGAGCGAAGTGCCGCTGGTCGGCGTCTTTCGCCCGAAGCACCACACGGGGGCGCACCGAGACCATCACAAGCAGCAGTGCGCGAAGAAGCGGCTCTTTCGCCTTCGCTAGACGGAGAGCCGGCAGCTTGCAGCAGGTGAAGAAGCAAGCCGCACAACAGCAGCATTGTGGGCGCAGCTCTCGAACTGCTGCGGGATGGTGGATTGCCACTCGTATGCCTTTGAAAATCACGTTAGCATGCGAATGGAAGAAGTTTTTGGACAACTTTGCAATGCATCTTGCTAGTGCTCTTGCAACGCTCCGTGGAAACTCTTGCGGGTCTCTTTGCGCTGCGAGATGCAAAGAACTGGGTGAACTCGTCAAGCAAGATCGGAAGATGTTTGCAGTGCTGGCACACTTTCTCTCTCGGCGAGAAGTCATGGAGAAGCTTTTGGCTAGGATGCAGACGACGAGAGAGGCAGAAGACGGTGGTACGGGCTGTCCGGAGCGAAGTGCCGCTGGCCGGAGTCTTTCGCCGGAAGCAGCGCGCCGGAGCGCACCGCCACCGCACAAGCAGCAGTGCGCGAAGTAGCGGCTCTTTCGCTTTCGCTAGACGGAGAGCCGGCAGCTTGCAGGAGGTGAAGAAGCAAGCCGCACAACAGCAGCATTGTGGGCGCAGCTGTCGAACTGCTGCGGGATGGTGGATTGCCACTCGTATGCCTTTGAAAATCACGTTAGCATGCGAATGGAAGAAGTTTTTGGACAACTTTGCAATGCATCTTGCTAGTGCTCCTGCAACGCTCCGTGGAAACTCTTGCGGGTCTCTTTGCGCTGGCGAGATGCAAAGAACTGGGTGAACTCGTCAAGCAAGATCGGAAGATGTTTGCAGTGCTGGCACACTTTCTCTCTCGGCGAGAAGTCATGGAGAAGCTTTTGGCTAGAATGCAGACGACGAGAGAGGCAGAAGACGGAGGTACGGAGCTGTCCGGAGCGAAGTGCCGCTCGCGGGCGTCTATCGCCCGAAGCAGCGCTCCGGAGCGCACCGCCACCGGCACAAGCAGCAGTGCGCGAAGAAGCGGCTCTTTCGCCTTCGCTAGACGGAGAGCCGGCAGCTTGCAGGAGGTGAAGAAGCAAGCCGCACAACAGCAGCCTTGTGTGCGCAGCTGTCGAACTGCTGCGGGATGGTGGATTGCCACTCGTATGCCTTTGAAAATCACGTTAGCATGCGAATGGAAGAAGTTTTTGGACAACTTTGCAATGCATCTTGCTAGTGCTCCTGCAACGCTCCGTGGAAACTCTTGCGGGTCTCTTTGCGCTGCGAGATGCAAAGAACTGGGTGAACTCGTCAAGCAAGATCGGAAGATGTTTGCAGTGCTGGCACACTTTCTCTCTCGGCGAGAAGTCATGGAGAAGCTTTTGGCTAGAATGCAGACGACGAGAGAGGCAGAAGACGGAGGTACGGAGCTGTCCGGAGCGAAGTGCCGCTGGCCGGCGTCTTTCGCCCGAAGCAGCGCTCCGGAGCGCACCGCCACCGGCACAAGCAGCAGTGCGCGAAGAAGCGGCTCTTTCGCCTTCGGTAGACGGAGAGCCGGCAGCTTGCAGGAGGTGAAGAAGCAAGCCGCACAACAGCAGCCTTGTGTGCGCAGCTCTCGAACTGCTGCGGGATGGTGGATTGCCACTCGTATGCCTATGAAAATCACGTTAGCATGCGAATGGAAGAAGTTTTTGGACAACTTTGCAATGCATCTTGCTAGTGCTCCTGCAACGCTCCGTGGAAACTCTTGCGGGTCTCTTTGCTCTGCGAGATGCAAAGAACTGGGAGATATCGTCAAGCAAGATCGGAAGATGTTTGCAGTGCTGGCACACTTTCTCTCTCGGCGAGAAGTCATGGAGAAGCTTTAGGCTAGAATGCAGACGACGAGAGAGGCAGAAGACGGAGGTACGGAGCTGTCCGGAGCGAAGTGCCGCTCGCAGGCGTCTATCGCCCGAAGCAGCGCTCCGGAGCGCACCGCCACCGGCACAAGCAGCAGTGCGCGAAGAAGCGGCTCTTTCGCTTTCGCTAGACGGAGAGCCGGCAGCTTGCAGGAGGTGAAGAAGCAAGCCGCACAACAGCAGCATTGTGGGCGCAGCTCTCGAACTGCTGCGGGATGGTGGATTGCCACTCGTATGCCTATGAAAATCACGTTAGCATGCGAATGGAAGAAGTTTTTTGGCAACTTTGCAATGCATCTTGCTAGTGCTCTTGCAACGCTCCGTGGAAACTCTTGCGGGTCTCTTTGCGCTGCGAGATGCAAAGAACTGGGTGAACTCGTCAAGCAAGATCGGAAGATGTTTGCAGTGCTGGCACACTTTCTCTCTCGGCGAGAAGTCATGGAGAAGCTTTTGGCTAGGATGCAGACGACGAGAGAGGCAGAAGACGGAGGTACGGGGCTATCCGGAGCGAAGTGCCGCTGGCCGGCGTCTTTCGCCCGAAGCAGCGCTCCGGAGCGCACCGCCACCGGCACAAGCAGCAGTGCGCGAAGTAGCGGCTCTTTCGCTTTCGCTAGACGGAGAGCCGGCAGCTTGTAGGAGGTGAAGAAGCAAGCCGCACAACAGCAGCCTTGTGTGCGCAGCTGTCGAACTGCTGCGGGATGGTGGATTGCCACTCGTATGCCTTTGAAAATCACGTTAGCATGCGAATGGAAGAAGTTTTTGGACAACTTTGCAATGCATCTTGCTAGTGCTCCTGCAACGCTCCGTGGAAACTCTTGCGGGTCTCTTTGCGCTGCGAGATGCAAAGAACTGGGTGAACTCGTCAAGCAAGATCGGAAGATGTTTGCAGTGCTGGCACACTTTCTCTCTCGGCGAGAAGTCATGGAGAAGCTTTTGGCTAGAATGCAGACGACGAGAGAGGCAGAAGACGGAGGTACGGAGCTGTCCGGAGCGAAGTGCCGCTGGCCGGCGTCTTTCGCCCGAAGCAGCGTGCCGGAGCGCACCGCCACCGGCACAAGCAGCAGTGCGCGAAGTAGCGGCTCTTTCGCCTTCGCTAGACGGAGAGCCGGCAGCTTGCAGGAGGTGAAGAAGCAAGCCGCACAACAGCAGCCTTGTGGGCGCAGCTCTCTTACTGCTGCGGGATGGTGGATTGCCACTCGTATGCCTATGAAAATCACGTTAGCATGCGAATGGAAGAAGTTTTTGGACAACTTTGCAATGCATCTTGCTAGTGCTCCTGCAACGCTCCGTGGAAACTCTTGCGGGTCTCTTTGCTCTGCGAGATGCAAAGAACTGGGTGAACTCGTCAAGCAAGATCGGAAGATGTTTGCAGTGCTGGCACACTTTCTCTCTCGGCGAGAAGTCATGGAGAAGCTTTTGGCTAGGATGCAGACGACGAGAGAGGCAGAAGACGGAGGTACGGAGCTGTCCGGAGCGAAGTGCCGCTCGCGGGCGTCTATCGCCCGAAGCAGCGCTCCGGAGCGCACCGCCACCGGCACAAGCAGCAGTGCGCGAAGAAGCGGCTCTTTCGCCTTCGCTAGACGGAGAGCCGGCAGCTTGCAGGAGGTGAAGAAGCAAGCCGCACAACAGCAGCATTGTGGGCGCAGCTCTCTTACTGCTGCGGGATGGTGGATTGCCACTCGTATGCCTATGAAAATCACGTTAGCATGCGAATGGAAGAAGTTTTTTGGCATCTTTGCAATGCATCTTGCTAGTGCTCTTGCAACGCTCCGTGGAAACTCTTGCGGGTCTCTTTGCGCTGCGAGATGCAAAGAACTGGGTGAACTCGTCAAGCAAGATCGGAAGATGTTTGCAGAGCTGGCACACTTTCTCTCTCGGCGAGAAGTCATGGAGAAGCTTTTGGCTAGGATGCAGACAACGAGAGAGGCAGAAGACGGAGGTACGGG
Source organism: Motacilla alba alba (assembly GCF_015832195.1). Lineage (NCBI taxonomy): Eukaryota > Metazoa > Chordata > Aves > Passeriformes > Motacillidae > Motacilla > Motacilla alba. The sequence continues at coordinate 9,565 of NW_024037780.1, forward strand.
GCTGTCCGGAGCGAAGTGCCGCTGGCCGGCGTCTTTCGCCCGAAGCAGCGCTCCGGAGCGCACCGCCACCGGCACAAGCAGCAGTGCGCGAAGTAGCGGCTCTTTCGCTTTCGCTAGACGGAGAGCCGGCAGCTTGCAGGAGGTGAAGAAGCAAGCCGCACAACAGCAGCCTTGTGTGCGCAGCTGTCGAACTGCTGCGGGATGGTGGATTGCCACTCGTATGCCTTTGAAAATCACGTTAGCATGCGAATGGAAGAAGTTTTTGGACAACTTTGCAATGCATCTTGCTAGTGCTCCTGCAACGCTCCGTGGAAACTCTTGCGGGTCTCTTTGCGCTGCGAGATGCAAAGAACTGGGTGAACTCGTCAAGCAAGATCGGAAGATGTTTGCAGAGCTGGCACACTTTCTCTCTCGGCGAGAAGTCAGGGAGAAGCTTTTGGCTAGGATGCAGACGACGAGAGAGGCAGAAGACGGAGGTACGGGGCTGTCCGGAGCGAAGTGCCGCTGGCCGGCGTCTTTCGCCCGAAGCAGCGCTCCGGAGCGCACCGCCACCGGCACAAGCAGCAGTGCGCGAAGTAGCGGCTCTTTCGCTTTCGCTAGACGGAGAGCCGGCAGCTTGCAGGAGGTGAAGAAGCAGGCCGCACAACAGCAGCATTGTGGGCGCAGCTCTCGAACTGCTGCGGGATGGTGGATTGCCACTCGTATGCCTTTGAAAATCACGTTAGCATGCGAATGGAAGAAGTTTTTTGGCAACTTTGCAATGCATCTTGCTAGTGCTCCTGCAACGCTCCGTGGAAACTCTTGCGGGTCTCTTTGCGCTGCGAGATGCAAAGAACTGGGTGAACTCGTCAAGCAAGATCGGAAGATGTTTCCAGTGCTGGCACACTTTCTCTCTCGGCGAGAAGTCATGGAGAAGCTTTTGGCTTGGATGCAGACGACGAGAGAGGCAGAAGACGGAGGTACGGGGCTATCCGGAGCGAAGTGCCGCTGGCCGGCGTCTTTCGCCCGAAGCAGCGCTCCGGAGCGCACCGCCACCGGCACAAGCAGCAGTGCGCGAAGTAGCGGCTCTTTCGCCTTCGCTAGACGGAGAGCCGGCAGCTTGCAGGAGGTGAAGAAGCAAGCCGCACAACAGCAGCCTTGTGGGCGCAGCTGTCGAACTGCTGCGGGATGGTGGATTGCCACTCGTATGCCTATGAAAATCACGTTAGCATGCGAATGGAAGAAGTTTTTGGCAACTTTGCAATGCATCTTGCTAGTGCTCCTGCAACGCTCCGTGGAAACTCTTGCGGGTCTCTTTGCGCTGCGAGATGCAAAGAACTGGGAGATATCGTCAAGCAAGATCGGAAGATGTTTCCAGTGCTGGCACACTTTCTCTCTCGGCGAGAAGTCATGCAGAAGCTTTTGGCTAGGATGCAGACGACGAGAGAGGCAGAAGCCGGAGGTACGGGGCTATCCGGAGCGAAGAGCCGCTCGCGGGCGTCTTTCGCCCGAAGCAGCGCTCCGGAGCGCACCGCCACCGGCACAAGCAGCAGTGCGCGAAGTAGCGGCTCTTTCGCTTTCGCTAGACGGAGAGCCGGCAGCTTGTAGGAGGTGAAGAAGCAAGCCGCACAACAGCAGCATTGTGGGCGCAGCTCTCGAACTGCTGCGGGATGGTGGATTGCCACTCGTATGCCTTTGAAAATCACGTTAGCATGCGAATGGAAGAAGTTTTTGGACAACTTTGCAATGCATCTTGCTAGTGCTCCTGCAACGCTCCGTGGAAACTCTTGCGGGTCTCTTTGCGCTGCGAGATGCAAAGAACTGGGTGAACTCGTCAAGCAAGATCGGAAGATGTTTGCAGTGCTGGCACACTTTCTCTCTCGGCGAGAAGTCATGCAGAAGCTTTTGGCTAGGATGCAGACGACGAGAGAGGCAGAAGCCGGAGGTACGGGGCTATCCGGAGCGAAGAGCCGCTGGCCGGCGTCTTTCGCCCGAAGCAGCGCTCCGGAGCGCACCGCCACCGGCACAAGCAGCAGTGCGCGAAGTAGCGGCTCTTTCGCTTTCGCTAGACGGAGAGCCGGCAGCTTGCAGGAGGTGAAGAAGCAAGCCGCACAACAGCAGCATTGTGGGCGCAGCTCTCGAACTGCTGCGGGATGGTGGATTGCCACTCGTATGCCTTTTAAAATCACGTTAGCATGCGAATGGAAGAAGTTTTTGGACAACTTTGCAATGCATCTTGCTAGTGCTCCTGCAACGCTCCGTGGAAACTCTTGCGGGTCTCTTTGCTCTGCGAGATGCAAAGAACTGGGTGAACTCGTCAAGCAAGATCGGAAGATGTTTGCAGTGCTGGCACACTTTCTCTCTCGGCGAGAAGTCATGGAGAAGCTTTTGGCTAGGATGCAGACGACGAGAGAGGCAGAAGACGGAGGTACGGGGCTATCCGGAGCGAAGTGCCGCTGGCCGGCGTCTTTCGCCCGAAGCAGCGCTCCGGAGCGCACCGCCACCGGCACAAGCAGCAGTGCGCGAAGTAGCGGCTCTTTCGCCTTCGCTAGACGGAGAGCCGGCAGCTTGCAGGAGGTGAAGAAGCAAGCCGCACAACAGCAGCCTTGTGTGCGCAGCTGTCGAACTGCTGCGGGATGGTGGATTGCCACTCGTATGCCTTTGAAAATTACGTTAGCATGCGAATGGAAGAAGTTTTTGGACAACTTTGCAATGCATCTTGCTAGTGCTCCTGCAACGCTCCGTGGAAACTCTTGCGGGTCTCTTTGCGCTGCGAGATGCAAAGAACTGGGTGAACTCGTCAAGCACGATCGGAAGATGTTTGCAGTGCTGGCACACTTTCTCTCTCGGCGAGAAGTCATGGAGAAGCTTTTGGCTAGAATGCAGACGACGAGAGAGGCAGAAGACGGAGGTACGGGGCTTGTCCGGAGCGAAGTGCCGCTGGCCGGCGTCTTTCGCCCGAAGCAGCGCTCCGGAGCGCACCGCCACCGGCACAAGCAGCAGTGCGCGAAGTAGCGGCTCTTTCGCTTTCGCTAGACGGAGAGCCGGCAGCTTGTAGGAGGTGAAGAAGCAAGCCGCACAACAGCAGCCTTGTGTGCGCAGCTGTCGAACTGCTGCGGGATGGTGGATTGCCACTCGTATGCCTTTGAAAATCACGTTAGCATGCGAATGGAAGAAGTTTTTGGACAACTTTGCAATGCATCTTGCTAGTGCTCCTGCAACGCTCCGTGGAAACTCTTGCGGGTCTCTTTGCGCTGCGAGATGCAAAGAACTGGGTGAACTCGTCAAGCAAGATCGGAAGATGTTTGCAGAGCTGGCACACTTTCTCTCTCGGCGAGAAGTCAGGGAGAAGCTTTTGGCTAGGATGCAGACGACGAGAGAGGCAGAAGACGGAGGTGCGGGGCTGTCCGGAGCGAAGTGCCGCTGGCCGGCGTCTTTCGCCCGAAGCAGCGCTCCGGAGCGCACCGCCACCGGCACAAGCAGCAGTGCGCGAAGTAGCGGCTCTTTCGCTTTCGCTAGACGGAGAGCCGGCAGCTTGCAGGAGGTGAAGAAGCAAGCCGCACAACAGCAGCATTGTGGGCGCAGCTCTCGAACTGCTGCGGGATGGTGGATTGCCACTCGTATGCCTATGAAAATCACGTTAGCATGCGAATGGAAGAAGTTTTTTGGCAACTTTGCAATGCATCTTGCTAGTGCTCCTGCAACGCTCCGTGGAAACTCTTGCGGGTCTCTTTGCGCTGCGAGATGCAAAGAACTGGGTGAACTCGTCAAGCAAGATCGGAAGATGTTTCCAGTGCTGGCACACTTTCTCTCTCGGCGAGAAGTCATGGAGAAGCTTTTGGCTTGGATGCAGACGACGAGAGAGGCAGAAGACGGAGGTACGGGGCTATCCGGAGCGAAGTGCCGCTGGCCGGCGTCTTTCGCCCGAAGCAGCGCTCCGGAGCGCACCGCCACCGGCACAAGCAGCAGTGCTCGAAGTAGCGGCTCTTTCGCCTTCGCTAGACGGAGAGCCGGCAGCTTGCAGGAGGTGAAGAAGCAAGCCGCACAACAGCAGCATTGTGGGCGCAGCTCTCGAACTGCTGCGGGATGGTGGATTGCCACTCGTATGCCTATGAAAATCACGTTAGCATGCGAATGGAAGAAGTTTTTTGGCAACTTTGCAATGCATCTTGCTAGTGCTCCTGCAACGCTCCGTGGAAACTCTTGCGGGTCTCTTTGCGCTGCGAGATGCAAAGAACTGGGTGAACTCGTCAAACAAGATCGGTAGATGTTTGCAGTGCTGGCACACTTTCTCTCTCGGCGAGAAGTCATGCAGAAGCTTTTGGCTAGGATGCAGACGATGAGAGAGGCAGAAGACGGAGGTACGGGGCTATCCGGAGCGAAGTGCCGCTGGCCGGCGTCTTTCGCCCGAAGCAGCGCTCCGGAGCGCACCGCCACCGGCACAAGCAGCAGTGCGCGAAGTAGCGGCTCTTTCGCTTTCGCTAGACGGAGAGCCGGCAGCTTGCAGGAGGTGAAGAAGCAAGCCGCACAACAGCAGCCTTGTGGGCGCAGCTCTCGAACTGCTGCGGGATGGTGCTTTGCCATTCGTATGCCTATGAAAATCACGTTAGCATGCGAATGGAAGAAGTTTTTGGACAACTTTGCAATGCATCTTGCTAGTGCTCCTGCAACGCTCCGTGGAATCTCTTGCGGGTCTCTTTGCGCTGCGAGATGCAAAGAACTGGGTGAACTCGTCAAGCAAGATCGGAAGATGTTTGCAGTGCTGGCACACTTTCTCTCTCGGCGAGAAGTCATGCAGAAGCTTTTGGCTAGGATGCAGACGACGAGAGAGGCAGAAGACGGAGGTACGGGGCTATCCGGAGCGAAGTGCCGCTGGCCGGCGTCTTTCGCCCGAAGCAGCGCTCCGGAGCGCACCGCCACCGGCACAAGCAGCAGTGCGCGAAGTAGCGGCTCTTTCGCTTTCGCTAGACGGAGAGCCGGCAGCTTGCAGGAGGTGAAGAAGCAAGCCGCACAACACCAGCCCACTGCGGCTAGCTGGTTGCTAGATTTCCACGAATTTCAAGTTGCCACCAAGGGACAGGCTGCCACCAGTGCCAAGTCAGGCTGCTTGCAGAGTGCCTAAAGAGCTCTGCCAACTGAGACCAGGAACGTGGGCTGGTGAGTTTTGTATTCCGGGGCAGAAGCTGTGTCAGTATCAGGTAGGCCCTCAGTCCTTAGGGGCCGTCTGCCTGCCGGATTTCCGCCAATATCAAGATACCGCCCAGGGACAAGCTGCCACCTGTGCCAACTCGCGCTGCTTTGAGAGTGCCCATGGAGCTCTGCAAACTGAGATGTGGAACATGGGCTGGTGGGTTTTCTTTCCCCGGGCAGAAGCCTTTGTCAGTACCAGGAGAGTCCTTGTTCCTCAGGGGCAGGCTGCCGGCTGGATTTCCACGAATATCAAGATGCTGCCCAGGGACCAGCTGCCACTTGGGCCAACTCGTGCTGCTATGAGGGTGCCCACGGAGCTCTGCAAACTGAGACCAGGAACGTAGGACTGTGGGTTTTGTTTTCCCGGGCAGAAGCCTCTCTCAGTACCAGGTATGCCCTTGTTCCTTAGGTGCAGGCTGGCAGCAAGCTTTCCACGAATATCAAGATGCTGCCCAGGGATATTCTGCCACCTGTGCCAACTCGGGCTGCTTTGAGAGTGCCCACGGAGCTCTGCAAACTGAGACCATGAACCTGGGGTGCTGAGTTTTGTTTCTCCGGGCAGAAGCATTTGCAGTGCCAGGTAGGCCCTCGGTCCTTAAGGGCAGGCAGCCTGCTGGATTTCCACGAATATCAAGATGCTGCCCAGGGACAAGCTGCCACCTGTGCCAACTCACGCTGCTTTGAGAGTGCCCATGGTGCTCTGCAAACTGAGACCAGAAACGTGGGGTGCTGGGTTTTGTTTTCCAGGGCAGAAGCCTTTGTCAGTACCAAGTAGGCCCTTGTTCCTTAGGGACAGCCTGGAAGCAAGATTTCCCCGAATGTCAAAATGCTGCCCAGGGATATTCTGCCACCTGTGCCAACTCGGGCTGCTTTGAGAGTGCCCACGGAGTTCTTCAAAGTGAGACCAGGAACGTGGGTTTGTCGGTGTTGTTTTCCCGGGCAGAAACATTTGCAGGACCAGGTAGGCCCTCGGCCCTTTGGGGGAGGCTGGCACCAGGATTTCCACGAAAATCAAGTTTCCGCCCAGGGACAAGCTGCCACCTTTGCCAACTCACGCTGCTTTGAGAGTGCCCACGGAGCTCTGCAAACTGTGACCAGGACCGTGGGGTGCTGAGTTTTGTTTTCCCGGGCAGAAGTATTTGTCAGTACTAGGTAGGCCCACGGTCTTTCAGGGCCGTCAGCCTGCTGAATTTCCACGAATATCAGGATGCTGCCCAGGGACAAGCTGCCACCTGTGCCAACTCGGGCTGCTTTGAGAGTGCCCATGGATCTCTGCAAACTGAGACCAGAAACGTGGGGTGCTGGGTTTTGTTTTCCAGGGCAGAAGCCTTTGTCAGTACCAAGTAGGCCCTTGTTCCTTAGGGACAGCCTGGAAGCAAGATTTCCCCGAATATCAAAATGCTGCCCAGGGATATTCTGCCACCTGTGCCAACTCGGGCTGCTTTGAGAGTGCCCACGGAGTTCTTCAAACTGAGACCAGGAACGTGGGTTTGTCGGTGTTGTTTTCCCGGGCAGAAACATTTGCAGGACCAGGTAGGCCCTCGGCCCTTTGGGGGAGGCTGGCACCAGGATTTCCACGAAAATCAAGTTTCCGCCCAGGGACAAGCTGCCACCTTTGCCAACTCACGCTGCTTTGAGAGTGCCCACGGAGCTCTGCAAACTGTGACCAGGACCGTGGGGTGCTGAGTTTTGTTTTCCCGGGCAGAAGTATTTGTCAGTACTAGGTAGGCCCACGGTCTTTCAGGGCCGTCAGCCTGCTGAATTTCCACGAATATCAGGATGCTGCCCAGGGACAAGCTGCCACCTGTGCCAACTCGCGCTGCTTTGAGAGTGCCCATGGAGCTCTGCAAACTGAGAGCAGAAACATGGGGTGCTGGGTTTTGTTTTCCAGGGCAGAAGCCTTTGTCAGTACCAGGAGGGTCCTTGTTCCTTATGGGCAGTCTGCCTGCTGGATTTCCACGAATATCAAGATGCTGCCCAGGGACAAGCTGCCACCTGTGCCAACTCGGGCTGCTTTGAGAGTGCCCATGGAGCTCTGCAAACTGGGACCAGGAAAGTGGTGTTCTGAGTATTGTTTTCCCGGTCAGAAGCCTTTGTCAGTGTCAGGTCGGCCCTTGTTCCACAGGGGCAGGCTGCCTGCTGGATTTCCACGAATATCAAGATGCCGCCCAGGGACAAGCTGCCACCTGTGCCAACTCGGGCTGGTTTGAGAGTGCCCATGGAGCTCTGCAAACTGAGACCAGGAACGTGGGGTGGTGGGTTTTGTTTCCCCGGGCAGAAGCCTTTGTCAGTACCAGGTCAGGCCTTGGCCCTTGGGGGCCGGCTGCCTGCAGGATTTGCACAAATATCAAGATGCCGCCCAGGGACAAGCTGCCACCTGTGCCAACTCGGGCTGCTTTGAGAGTGCCCATTGAGCTCTGCAAACTGAGACCAGAAACGTGGGGTGCTGGGTTTTGTTTTCCCGGGCAGAAGCCTTTGTCAGTACCAGGCCGGCCCTTGGCCCTTGGGGGCAGTCTGCCTGCTGGATTTCCACGAATATCAAGATGCTGCCCAGGGACAAGCTGCCACCTGTGCCAACTCGCGCTGCTTTGAGGGTGCCCACGGAGCTCTGCAAACTGAGACCAGGAAGGTAGGGTTGTGGGTTTTGTTTTCCCGGGCAGAAGCCTTTGTCTGTACCTGGTAGGCCCTTGTTCCTTAGGGGCAGGCTGCCGGCTGGATTTCCACGAATATCAAGATGCTGCCCAGGGACAAGCTGCCACCTGTGCCAACTCGTGCTGCTTTGAGAGTGCCCATGGAGCTCTGCAAACTGAGACCATGAACCTGGGGTGCTGAGTTTTGTTTCTCCGGGCAGAAGCATTTGCAGTGCCAGGTAGGCCCTCGGTCCTTAAGGGCAGGCAGCCTGCTGTATTTCCACGAATATCAAGATGCTGCCCAGGGACAAGCTGCCACCTGTGCCAACTCGGGCTGCTTTGAGAGTGCCCATGGTGCTCTGCAAACTGAGACCAGAAACGTGGTGTTCTGAGTTTTGTTTCCCCGGGCAGAAGCCTTTGTCAGTACCAGGTCGGCCCTTGGCCCTTGGGGGCCAGCTGCCTGCAGGATTTCCACGAATATCAAAATGCTGCCCAGGGACAAGCTGCCACTTGTGCCAACTTGGGCTGCTTTGAGAGTGCCCACGGAGCTCTTCAAACTGAGAGAAAGTATGTGGGGTTATGGGTTTTGTTTTCCCGGGCAGAAGCCTTTGTCAGTACGAAGTAGGCCCTCAGCCCTTCGAGGCAGTCTGCCTGCTGGATTTCCACGAATATCAAGATGCCACCCAGGGACAAGCTGCCACCTGTGCCAACTCGGGCTGCTTTGAGAGTGCCCATGGAGCTCTGCAAAGTTAGACCAGGAACTTGCCTTGGTGAGTTTTGTTTCCCCGGGCAGAAGCATTTGCAGTACCAGGCAGGCTCTCGGAACTTCAGGGCCGTCTGCCTGCTGGATTTCCACGAATATCAAGATGCTGCCCAGGGACAAGCTGCCACTTGGGCCAACTCGCGCTGCTTTGGGGGTGCCCACGGAGCTCTGCAAACTGAGACCATAACCTAGGGTTGTGGGTTTTGTTTTCTCGGGCAGAAGCCTCTCTCAGTACCAGGTAGGCCCTTGTTCCTTAGGGGCAGGCTGCCTGCTGAATTTCCACGAATATCAAGATGCTGCCCAGGGACAAGCTGCCACCTGTGCCAGCTCGGGCTTCTTTGAGGGTGCCCATGGAGCTCTGCAAACTGAGACCATGAACCTGGGGTGCTGAGTTTTGTTTCTCCGGGCAGAAGCATTTGAAGTGCCAGGTAGGCCCTCGGTCCTTAAGGGCAGGCTGGCAGCAAGACTTCCACGAATATCAAGATGCCGCCCAGGGACAAGCTGCCACCTGTGCCAACTCACGCTGCTTTGAGAGTGCCCACGGATCTCTTCAAACTGAGCCAAAGTATGTGGGGTTTCGGGTTTTTTTTTCCCGGGCAGAACCCTTTGTCAGTACCAAGTAGGACCTCGGCCCTTAGAGGCAGTCTGCCTGCTGGATTTCCACGCATATCTAGATGCCGCCCAGGAACAAGCTGCCACCTGTGCCAACTTGGGCTGCTTTGAGAGTACCCATGGTGCTCTACAAACAGAAACCAGGAGCGTGGGATGGTGAGTTTTTTTTTTTCCTCGGCAGAAGCCTTTGTCAGTACCAGGTAAGCCCTCGGCGCTTCATGGCTGGCTGCCTGCTGGATTTCCACGAATATCAAGATGCCGCCCAGGGATATTCTGCCACCTGTGCCAACTCGGGCTGCTTTGAGAGTGCCCATGGAGCTCTGCAAACTGAGACCGGGACCGTGGGGTTCTGAGTTTTGTTTTCCCGGCAGAAGCCTTTGTCAGTACCAGGTAGGCCTTCGGCCCTATGGGTCCGGTTGCAGGCTGGATTTCCCCGAATAACAAGATGCCGCCCAGGGACAAGCTGCCACCTGTGCCAACTCGGGCTGCTTTGAGAGTGCCCATGGAGCTCTTCAAACTGTGGCCTGGAACGTCGGGTAGTCTGTCTTGTTTTGCTGGGTAGAAGACTATCTCTGTACTAGGTCGGCCCTCCACCCTTAGCGGCCGGCTCCCCGCTGGATTTGCCCGAATATCACGGTGCCGTCCCGGGTCAAGCTGCCACCTGTGCCAACTCGGGCTGCTTTGAGAGTGCCCATGGAGCTCTACAAACTGAGACCAGCAACGTGGGATGGTGAGCTTTGTTTTTCTGGGAAGAAGCCTTTGTCAGTACCAGGTAGGCCCTCGGCCCTAAGGGGCCTGTTGCCTCCTGGATATCCACAAATATCAAGATGCCTCTCAGGGACAAGCTGCCACCTGTGCTAGCTCTGGCTGCTTTGAGAGTGCCCACGGAACTCTGCAAACTGAGACTAAGACCTTGGGGTGGTGGGTTTTTTTCTCCTTGGGCTGTATAATGCACAATACCTAGGTGTCCCTAAGCACGTTGATGCTTGGTGCCTGCTCGATTTCTGTATTAATCAGGATGCCATCCAATTAAAGGCTGATAGCTGTGCCAACGTTGGGTGCTTGCACAGTGCCCACAGAGCTCTGCAAACTGAGACCTAGACGGTGAGGTGTTGAGTTTTTTTTCCTGGGCTGTTGCCCGCACAGTACTTTTGTGGCCATTTGGGGCCTGAGACCAGGAAGGTGAGGTGGTGAGTTTGGTTTCCCTGGGAAAAAGCTCACCACATTTTTTGGATGGGCCTTGCGTGCAGGCCCCGGTTGGCTGCTGTAATGCCGCATTGATCAAGATCTAGCTCAGGTACAACCTGCCACCTGTGCCACCTCAGGCTGCTCTCACAGTGCCTGTGGATACAACGCTCTGTTTGACTCTTAGAGGTCTAATTACAAGCTGTGTTTGATAAATTATGAGTGTGGTAAATGAATGTGTTCTAGGAGTGTGAGATCCTTGAAATAGTATAATTTTTGATTTTCTTATGGTTGGAAGATCGTTTTACAAGCATAATGGGAATACTCCTTTTTTTAGGTACTTTTTCTTCTAGAAAGTATACCATAAGTGTTTTCTAATATTAAATGACAGAGCAGCCCGTTGATCCTTTACTGGAAATTTTTCCTATTTTTCAAAAATAACAGAAAAAAGCTCTTGCAAAAATAAGGGGAAAAAATTGCTTTAAAAAGTATTTCATTACAGCTTTTAAAGGCAATTAAAGTGCACCCATTGCTGATGGGAAGCCGATAACTGGTTAAACATGTATTCACTTGTTATGTCTCTCTAAAGAAATACTCTAACATCAAGCAATTAATCCCTTCCATCATAGTTTTAACCTCTTTCCTAGTTTAAATGTCAATGAAAAACATCATGAAGAACTCCATATGTATCTCTCCGATTCATCTTACATACAAAGCAACTATTTTTCCACCGGTTTGCTTGATGGTCTGCTTACTGCATTCAGCATTTTTTGGCATGCTTTTTTGCTTCTTTCTGCTGTCAATACTGGCCAATACATGCCATCTGCCAATGGTAGGATTTCTCTCACCTAAGCATATGGATTGAATCTTTAAGATCACTTTCGATAAAATGGATAAAAAAGGAGTTGTTTGATTCCACCTAACATTGAGTCTCTTGGTAAAGGTCACCTGGAGAAAAGTTTTTGCTTCTAGAATTCAACTCATGGATTGAAATATTTGAGAAGACTGATAGGCACTGGAGCATGGAGACACCTTCAGCCTCTGTGGATATAAAGCCCAGATTAAAATGATCAATTCTCTCAACTTGATGGACTGTACTGAGCAGAATTCTGACTAGAATCTCTTTCACACATAGAACACCCTGTTCAAGACACATGGTAAGATGAAGCTCACCTCCGGTTCCCTGCAGGTATTTGTATTTCTAATGAGTCTTTGGGATGCCTAGGTGATTTTCAGATGTCTAAAGATGAGACAAAGCCCACGACTTTCTCAAGACCTGGAACCATCTCCCTAGAAGCTGCAAAACACACAATGCCTCACTTGTGTCAAATTTGCCAAAGCAAGGACTAGAGCAAGAACTGGATGCAAAATACTTACACAGAGATGATAGTTTTTAAGATATTCATCAGATATTCTTCACATGGGAAGAGTCTTTGAACTCTTCTGTGATAGAACCCCAAAACTAAATGTTTTTTTTTTCATTGAGCACTCTTCTTGATGCAATTCTTCAACTTGGCATGGCTTAATTCAATAGCATCCAAGTCAGAGAAAAATTGATAAAGGCAGATAGGAAAGAAAATTAGAAATTCGTTACTCAGAGTGTGAGTAGGAAGACAGGGAGCCATTCAAAAGAATAAGGAAACAAAACAGGAGCAGTGAAAATGAGACACATCCTGCATCTTTCCGGCGGGGAAGATGGATTATTTAATTAGTGACAAAATTAGAAGAGCCTGAACATTTGCTGTCCCACAACAGGAACAGAAAAACCATTGGGCACGCACATAATAGCCAAAGAAACATAACAAAGAGAAGGAAATACAGAGAATAGGAAAAAGAAGTAAGACGCTTTTTTCAATCATTGAAATTCAGGTGGTGTATCATTCTAATACACTTTTTTATACAGTAAAAGAGTAGTTATATACAGTCGGGTAAATTGCAGCTATGTATCATTTTTAGACAGGAAATGTTTTCCAAGAAACATCTACCAGATTATATATACAAGTTCCTGACTGCCAAAGAAGAAAGTACAAAACAGCAAACACTTGGGTAAAGTCCCAGGAACCAGAGATCAAGATCTACACCGATATAAGGAGAGCGGTGAGTTTTTCAAGAAGCAAAAGCGAATGCAGCTGACTGTGCTTGTGGATGAAAAGCTGTGGGATTTTTTGCAATTCCATTAAGAGCGCACAAAAGCGCGGTGCTCGGCTGCCTCATGCTTCGCATGCTGCGAGATGCACAGAAATTAAGATGAGCAAGGTTCTTCAGCTTTGCCCTTTTTCAGCAGCTGCGCCACACCGATGGACTGGAATATCTTTCGAGATGTTTTCCTTTCTCAAGAATGTATTGTTGCTGTGTCTTGACCGCACAAGGATAAGTATGAAGAGATCATAGCCATCTCGAAATAAATTCGCCGCTTTATTAAAAAGATAAATGCTTCAACAATGCGCAGCCACGACAAAAATCAGGGCCAAGACTGGGAGACGTTTGCTGTGCTGGCACCCAATTTCTGTCGGCGAAAAGTCATGGAGAAGCTTTTGGCTTGGATGCAGATGACGAGAGAGGCAGAAGACGGAGGTACGGGGCTGTCCGGAGCGAAGTGCCGCTGGTCGGCGTCTTTCGCCCGAAGCACCACACGGGGGCGCACCGAGACCATCACAAGCAGCAGTGCGCGAAGAAGCGGCTCTTTCGCCTTCGCTAGACGGAGAGCCGGCAGCTTGCAGCAGGTGAAGAAGCAAGCCGCACAACAGCAGCATTGTGGGCGCAGCTCTCGAACTGCTGCGGGATGGTGGATTGCCACTCGTATGCCTATGAAAATCACGTTAGCATGCGAATGGAAGAAGTTTTTGGACAACTTTGCAATGCATCTTGCTAGTGCTCCTGCAACGCTCCGTGGAAACTCTTGCGGGTCTCTTTGCTCTGCGAGATGCAAAGAACTGGGAGATATCGTCAAGCAAGATCGGAAGATGTTTGCAGTGCTGGCACACTTTCTCTCTCGGCGAGAAGTCATGGAGAAGCTTTAGGCTAGAATGCAGACGACGAGAGAGGCAGAAGACGGAGGTACGGAGCTGTCCGGAGCGAAGTGCCGCTCGCAGGCGTCTATCGCCCGAAGCAGCGCTCCGGAGCGCACCGCCACCGGCACAAGCAGCAGTGCGCGAAGAAGCGGCTCTTTCGCTTTCGCTAGACGGAGAGCCGGCAGCTTGCAGGAGGTGAAGAAGCAAGCCGCACAACAGCAGCATTGTGGGCGCAGCTCTCGAACTGCTGCGGGATGGTGGATTGCCACTCGTATGCCTATGAAAATCACGTTAGCATGCGAATGGAAGAAGTTTTTTGGCAACTTTGCAATGCATCTTGCTAGTGCTCTTGCAACGCTCCGTGGAAACTCTTGCGGGTCTCTTTGCGCTGCGAGATGCAAAGAACTGGGTGAACTCGTCAAGCAAGATCGGAAGATGTTTGCAGTGCTGGCACACTTTCTCTCTCGGCGAGAAGTCATGGAGAAGCTTTTGGCTAGGATGCAGACGACGAGAGAGGCAGAAGACGGAGGTACGGGGCTATCCGGAGCGAAGTGCCGCTGGCCGGCGTCTTTCGCCCGAAGCAGCGCTCCGGAGCGCACCGCCACCGGCACAAGCAGCAGTGCGCGAAGAAGCGGCTCTTTCGTCTTCGGTAGACGGAGAGCCGGCAGCTTGCAGGAGGTGAAGAAGCAAGCCGCACAACAGCAGCCTTGTGGGCGCAGCTCTCGAACTGCTGCGGGATGGTGGATTGCCACTCGTATGCCTTTGAAAATCACGTTAGCATGCGAATGGAAGAAGTTTTTGGACAACTTTGCAATGCATCTTGCTAGTGCTTCTGCAACACTCCGTGGAAACTCTTGCGGGTCTCTTTGCGCTGCGAGATGCAAAGAACTGGGTGAACTCGTCAAACAAGATCGGAAGATGTTTGCAGTGCTGGCACACTTTCTCTCTCGGCGAGAAGTCAGGGAGAAGCTTTTGGCTAGGATGCAGACGACGAGAGAGGCAGAAGACGGAGGTACGGGGCTGTCCGGAGCGAAGTGCCGCTGTCCGGCGTCTTTCGCCCGAAGCAGCGCTCCGGAGCGCACCGCCACCGGCACAAGCAGCAGTGCGCGAAGTAGCGGCTCTTTCGCTTTCGCTAGACGGAGAGCCGGCAGCTTGCAGGAGGTGAAGAAGCAAGCCGCACAACAGCAGCATTGTGGGCGCAGCTCTCTTACTGCTGCGGGATGGTGGATTGCCACTCGTATGCCTATGAAAATCACGTTAGCATGCGAATGGAAGAAGTTTTTGGACAACTTTGCAATGCATCTTGCTAGTGCTCCTGCAACGCTCCGTGGAAACTCTTGCGGGTCTCTTTGAGCTGCGAGATGCAAAGAACTGGGTGAACTTGTCAAGCAAGATCGGTAGATGTTTGCAGTGCTGGCACACTTTCTCTCTCGGCGAGAAGTCATGGAGAAGCTTTAGGCTAGAATGCAGACGACGAGAGAGGCAGAAGACGGAGGTACGGAGCTGTCCGGAGCGAAGTGCCGCTCGCGGGCGTCTATCGCCCGAAGCAGCGCTCCGGAGCGCACCGCCACCGGCACAAGCAGCAGTGCGCGAAGAAGCGGCTCTTTCGCCTTCGCTAGACGGAGAGCCGGCAGCTTGCAGGAGGTGAAGAAGCAAGCCGCACAACAGCAGCCTTGTGTGCGCAGCTCTCGAACTGCTGCGGGATGGTGGATTGCCACTCGTATGCCTTTGAAAATCACGTTAGCATGCGAATGGAAGAAGTTTTTGGACAACTTTGCAATGCATCTTGCTAGTGCTCCTGCAACACTCCGTGGAAACTCTTGCGGGTCTCTTTGAGCTGCGAGATGCAAAGAACTGGGTGAACTCGTCAAGCAAGATCGGAAGATGTTTGCAGTGCTGGCACACTTTCTCTCTCGGCGAGAAGTCATGGAGAAGCTTTTGGCTAGGATGCAGACGACGAGAGAGGCAGAAGACGGAGGTACGGGGCTATCCGGAGCGAAGTGCCGCTGGCCGGCGTCTTTCGCCCGAAGCAGCGCTCCGGAGCGCACCGCCACCGGCACAAGCAGCAGTGCGCGAAATAGCGGCTCTTTCGCTTTCGCTAGACGGAGAGCCGGCAGCTTGCAGGAGGTGAAGAAGCAAGCCGCACAACAGCAGCCTTGTGTACGCAGCTCTCGAACTGCTGCGGGATGGTGGATTGCCATTCGTATGCCTGTGAAAATCACGTTAGCATGCGAATGGAAGAAGTTTTTTGGCAACTTTGGAATGCATCTTGCTAGTGCTCCTGCAACGCTCCGTGGAAACTCTTGCGGGTCTCTTTGCTCTGCGAGATGCAAAGAACTGGGTGAACTCGTCAAGCAAGATCGGAAGATGTTTGCAGTGCTGGCACACTTTCTCTCTCGGCGAGAAGTGATGGAGAAGCTTTTGGCTAGGATGCAGACGACGAGAGAGGCAGAAGACGGAGGTACGGGGCTGTCCGGAGCGAAGTGCCGCTGGCCGGCGTCTTTCGCCCGAAGCAGCGCTCCGGAGCGCACCGCCACCGGCACAAGCAGCAGTGCGCGAAGTAGCGGCTCTTTCGCTTTCGCTAGACGGAGAGCCGGCAGCTTGCAGGAGGTGAAGAAGCAAGCCGCACAACAGCAGCCTTGTGTACGCAGCTCTCGAACTGCTGCGGGATGGTGGGTTGCCATTCGTATGCCTGTGAAAATCACGTTAGCATGCGAATGGAAGAAGTTTTTTGGCAACTTTGGAATGCATCTTGCTAGTGCTCCTGCAACGCTCCGTGGAAACTCTTGCGGGTCCCTTTGCGTTGCGAGATGCAAAGAACTGGGTGAACTCGTCAAGCAAGATCGGAAGATGTTTGCAGTGCTGGCACACTTTCTCTCTCGGCGAGAAGTCATGGAGAAGCTTTTGGCTAGGATGCAGACGACGAGAGAGGCAGAAGACGGAGGTACGGGGCTGTCCGGAGCGAAGTGCCGCTGGCCGGCGTCTTTCGCCCGAAGCAGCGCTCCGGAGCGCACCGCCACCGGCACAAGCAGCAGTGCGCGAAGTAGCGGCTCTTTCGCTTTCGCTAGACGGAGAGCCGGCAGCTTGCAGGAGGTGAAGAAGCAAGCCGCACAACAGCAGCCTTGTGGGCGCAGCTCTCTTACTGCTGCGGGATGGTGGATTGCCACTCGTATGCCTTTGAAAATCACGTTAGCATGCGAATGGAAGAAGTTTTTGGACAACTTTGCAATGCATCTTGCTAGTGCTCCTGCAACGCTCCGTGGAAACTCTTGCGGGTCTCTTTGCTCTGCGAGATGCAAAGAACTGGGTGAACTCGTCAAGCAAGATCGGAAGATGTTTGCAGTGCTGGCACACTTTCTCTCTCGGCGAGAAGTCATGGAGAAGCTTTTGGCTAGGATGCAGACGACGAGAGAGGCAGAAGACGGAGGTACGGAGCTGTCCGGAGCGAAGTGCCGCTCGCGGGCGTCTTTCGCCCGAAGCAGCGCTCCGGAGCACACCGCCACCGGCACAAGCAGCAGTGCGCGAAGAAGCGGCTCTTTCGCCTTCGCTAGACGGAGAGCCGGCAGCTTGCAGGAGGTGAAGAAGCAAGCCGCACAACACCAGCCCACTGCGGCTTGCTGATTGCTAGATTTCCACGAATTTCAAGTTGCCACCAAGGGACAGGCTGCCACCAGTGCCAAGTCAGGCTGCTTGCAGAGTGCCTAAAGAGCTCTGCCAACTGAGACCAGGAACGTGGGCTGGTGAGTTTTGTATTCCGGGGCAGAAGCTGTGTCAGTATCAGGTAGGCCCTCAGTCCTTAGGGGCCGTCTGCCTGCTGGATTTCCACCAATATCAAGATGCTGCCCAGGGACAAGCTGCCACCTGTGCCAACTCAGGCTGCTTTGAGAGTGCCCATGGAGCTCTGTAAACTGAGACCAGGAACGTGGCGTGGTGGGTTTTCTTTCCCCGGGCAGAAGCCTTTGTCAGTACCAGATAGGCCCTTGGCCCTTTGGGGCGGCTGCTCGCTGGATTTCCACGAATATCAAGATGCCGCCCAGGGACAAACTGCCGCCTGTGCCAATTCGGGCTGCTTTGAGTGTGCCCATGGTGTTCTGCAATCTGAGACCAGGCACGTGGTGTGGTGAGCTTAGTTTACCTGGGCAGAAGCCTTTGTCAGTACCAGGTAGGCCTTCGCCCTTCGGGGCCAGCTGCCTGCTGGGTGTTTGCGAATCTGAAGATGCTGCCCAGGGACAAGCTGCCACCTGTGCCAACTCGCGCTGCCTTGGGAGTGCCCATGGAGCTCTGCAAACTGAGACCATTAACGTGGGTTGGTCTGTTTTGTTTCCCTGGGCAGAAGCATTTGTCAGTACCAGGTAGGCCCTTGGCACTTATGGGCTGGCTGCCGGCTGGATTTCCGCCAATATCAAGATGCCGCCCAGGGGCAAGCTGCCACCTGTGCCAACTCGGGCTGCTTTAAGAGTGCCCACAGAGCTCTGCAAACTGAGATGTGGAACGTGGGGTGGTGGGTTTTTTTTTCCTGGGCAGAAGCCTTTGTCAGTACCAGGTAGGCTCTCAGTCCTTAGGGGCCGTCGGCCTGCCGGATTTCGACGAATATCAAGATGCCGCCCAGGGACAAGCTGCCACCTGTGGCAACTCACGCTGATTTTAGAGTACCCATGGAGCTCTGCAAACTGAGACCATGAACGTGTGTTGGCGAATTTTGTTTCCCTGGGCAGAAGCCTTTGTCAGTACCAGGAGGGCCCTTGTTCATCAGGGGCAGGCTGGCGGCTCAATTTCCACGAATATCAAGATGCTGCCCAGGGACAAGCTGCCACCTGTGCCAACTCGCGCTGCCTTGGGAGTGCCCATGGAGCTCTGCAAACTGAGACCATTAACGTGGGTTGGTCTGTTTTGTTTCCCCTGGCAGAAGCATTTGTCAGTACCAGGTAGGCCCTCGGAATTTCAGGGCCGACTGCCTGCAGGATTTCCACGAATATCAAGATGCTGCCCAGGGACAAGCTGCCACCTGTGCCAACTCGGGCTGCTTTGAGGGTGCCCACGGAGCTCTGCAAACTGAGACCAGAAACGTGGGGTGCTGGGTTTTGTTTCCCCTGGCAGAAGCCTTTGTCAGTACCAGGTCGGCCCTTGGCCCTTGGGGGCCGGCTGCCTGCAGGATTTCCACAATTATCAAGATGCCGCCCCGGGACAAGCTGCCACCAGTGCCAACTCGGGCTGCTTTGAGAGTGCCCATGGAGCTCTGCAAACTGAGATGTGGAACATGGGCTGGTGGGTTTTCTTTCCCCGGCCAGAAGCCTTTGTCAGTACCAGGAGAGTCCTTGTTCCTCAGGGGCAGGCTGCCGGCTGGATTTCCACGAATATCAAGATGCTGCCCAGGGACCAGCTGCCACTTGGGCCAACTCGCGCTGCTATGAGGGTGCCCACGGAGCTCTGCAAACTGAGACCAGGAAGGTAGGGTTGTGGGTTTTGTTTTCCCGGGCAGAAGCCTCTCTCAGTACCAGGTATGCCCTTGTTCCTTAGGTGCAGGCTGGCAGCAAGCTTTCCACGAATATCA
Organism: Motacilla alba alba; assembly: GCF_015832195.1. Lineage (NCBI taxonomy): Eukaryota > Metazoa > Chordata > Aves > Passeriformes > Motacillidae > Motacilla > Motacilla alba. The sequence continues at coordinate 28,486 of NW_024037780.1, forward strand.
AGATGCTGCCCAGGGATATTCTGCCACCTGTGCCAACTCGGGCTGCTTTGAGAGTGCCCACGGAGCTCTGCAAACTGAGACCATGAACCTGGGGTGCTGAGTTTTGTTTCTCCGGGCAGAAGCATTTGCAGTGCCAGGTAGGCCCTCGGTCCTTAAGGGCAGGCAGCCTGCAGGATTTCCACGAATATCAAGATGCTGCCCAGGGACAAGCTGCCACCTGTGCCAACTCACGCTGCTTTGAGAGTGCCCATGGTGCTCTGCAAACTGAGACCAGAAACGTGGGGTGCTGGGTTTTGTTTTCCAGGGCAGAAGCCTTTGTCAGTACCAAGTAGGCCCTTGTTCCTTAGGGACAGCCTGGCAGCAAGATTTCCCCGAATATCAAAATGCTGCCCAGGGATATTCTGCCACCTGTGCCAACTCAGGCTGCTTTGAGAGTGCCCACGGAGTTCTTCAAAGTGAGACCAGGAACGTGGGTTTGTCGGTGTTGTTTTCCCGGGCAGAAACATTTGCAGGACCAGGTAGGCCCTCAGGCCTTTGGGGGAGGCTGGCACCAGGATTTCCACGAAAATCAAGTTTCCGCCCAGGGACAAGCTGCCACCTTTGCCAACTCACGCTGCTTTGAGAGTGCCCACGGAGCTCTGCAAACTGTGACCAAGACCGTGGGGTGCTGAGTTTTGTTTTCCCGGGCAGAAGTATTTGTCAGTACTAGGTAGGCCCACGGTCTTTCAGGGCCGTCAGCCTGCTGAATTTCCACGAATATCAGGATGCTGCCCACGGAGGAGCTGCCACCTGTGCCAACTCGGGCTGCTTTGAGAGTGCCCATGGTGCTCTGCAAACTGAGACCAGAAACGTGGGTTGGTCTGTTTTGTTTCCCTGGGCAGAAGCCTTTGTCAGTACCAGGAGGGTCCTTGTTCCTTATGGGCTGGCTGCCGGCTGGATTTCCACGAATATCAAGATGCCGCCGAGGGGCAAGCTGCCACCTGTGGCAACTCAGGCTGCTTTAAGAGTGCCCACAGAGCTCTGCAAACTGAGACCCGGAACGTGGGGTGGTGGGTTTTTTTTTCCTGGGCAGAAGCCTTTGTCAGTACCAGGTAGGCTCTCAGTCCTTAGGGGCCGTCGGCCTTCCGGATTTCGACGAATATCAAGATGCCGCCCAGGGACAAGCTGCCACCTGTGGCAACTCACGCTGATTTTAGAGTACCCATGGAGCTCTGCAAACTGAGACCATGAACGTGTGTTGGCGAATTTTGTTTACCTGGGCAGAAGCCTTTGTCTGTTCCAGGTAGGCCGACGGCCCTTAGGGGCCGTCTGCCTGCTGGATTTCCGCCAATACCAAGATGCCGCCCAGGGACAAGCTGCCACCTGTGCTAACTCGGTCTGCTTTGAGAGTGCCCATGGAGCTCTGCAAACTGAGATGTGGAACGTGGGGTGGTGGGTTTTGTTTCCCTGGGCAGAAGCCTTTGTCAGTACCAGGAGGGCCCTTGTTCATCAGGGGCAGGCTGGCGGCTCAATTTCCACGAATATCAAGATGCTGCCCAGGGACAAGCTGCCACTTGTGCCAACTCGCGCTGCTTTGAGGGTGCCCACGGAGCTCTGCAAACTGAGACCAGGAACGTAGGATTGTGGGTTTTGTTTTCCCGGGCAGAAGCCTCTCTCAGTACCAGGTAGGCCCTTGTTCCTTAGGGGCAGGCTGGCAGGAAGATTTCCACGAATATCAAGATGCTGCCCAGGGACAAGCTGCCACCTGTGCCAACTCGGGCTGCTTTGAGAGTGCCCATGGAGCTCTGCAAACTGAGACCATGAACCTGGGGTGCTGAGTTTTGTTTCCCTGGGCAGAAGCATTTGCAGTGCCAGGTAGACCCTGGGTCTTTAAGGGCAGGCAGCCTGCTGGATTTCCATGAATATCAAGATGCTGCGAAAGGACAAGCTGCCACCTGTGCCAACTCGCGCTGCTTTGAGAGTGCCCTTGGAGCTCTGCAAAGTGAGACCAGGAACGTGCGTTGGTGAGTTTTGTTTCCCCGGGCAGAAGCATTTGTCAGTACCAGGTAGGCCCTCGGAATTTCAGGGCCGACTGCCTGCTGGATTTCCACGAATATCAAGATGCTGCCCAGGGACAAGCTGCCACCTGTGCCAACTTGGGCTGCTTTGAGGGTGCCCACGGAGCTCTTCAAACTGAGACCAGAAACGTGGGGTGCTGGGTTTTGTTTCCCCTGGCAGAAGCCTTTGTCAGTACCAGGTCGGCCCTTGGCCCTTGGGGGCCGGCTGCCTGCAGGATTTCCACAAATATCAAGATGCCGCCCAGGGACAAGCTGCCACCTGTGCCAACTCGGGCTGCTTTGAGAGTGCCCATGGAGCTCTGCAAACTGAGATGTGGAACATGGGCTGGTGGGTTTTCTTTCCCCGGGCAGAAGCCTTTGTCAGTACCAGGAGAGTCCTTGTTCCTCAGGGGCAGGCTGCCGGCTGGATTTCCACGAATATCAAGATGCTGCCCAGGGACCAGCTGCCACTTGGGCCAACTCGCGCTGCTATGAGGGTGCCCACGGAGCTCTGCAACCTGAGACCAGGAAGGTAGGGTTGTGGGTTTTGTTTTCCCGGGCAGAAGCCTCTCTCAGTACCAGGTATGCCCTTGTTCCTTAGGTGCAGGCTGGCAGCAAGCTTTCCACGAATATCAAGATGCTGCCCAGGGATATTCTGCCACCTGTGCCAACTCGGGCTGCTTTGAGAGTGCCCACGGAGCTCTGCAAACTGAGACCATGAACCTGGGGTGCTGAGTTTTGTTTCTCCGGGCAGAAGCATTTGCAGTGCCAGGTAGGCCCTCGGTCCTTAAGGGCAGGCAGCCTGCTGGATTTCCACGAATATCAAGATGCTGCCCAGGGACAAGCTGCCACCTGTGCCAACTCACGCTGCTTTGAGAGTGCCCATGGTGCTCTGCAAACTGAGACCAGAAACGTGGGGTGCTGGGTTTTGTTTTCCAGGGCAGAAGCCTTTGTCAGTACCAAGTAGGCCCTTGTTCCTTAGGGGCAGGCTGGCAGCAAGATTTCCCCGAATATCAAAATGCTGCCCAGGGATATTCTGCCACCTGTGCCAACTCAGGCTGCTTTGAGAGTGCCCATGGAGTTCTTCAAAGTGAGACCAGGAACGTGGGTTTGTCGGTGTTGTTTTCCCGGGCAGAAACATTTGCAGGACCAGGTAGGCCCTCAGGCCTTTGGGGGAGGCTGGCACCAGGATTTCCACGAAAATCAAGTTTCCGCCCAGGGACAAGCTGCCACCTTTGCCAACTCACGCTGCTTTGAGAGTGCCCACGGAGCTCTGCAAACTGTGACCAAGACCGTGGGGTGCTGAGTTTTGTTTTCCCGGGCAGAAGTATTTGTCAGTACTAGGTAGGCCCACGGTCTTTCAGGGCCGTCAGCCTGCTGGATTTCCATGAATCTGAACATGCCGCCCAGGGATAAGCTGCCACATGTGCCAACTCGCGCTGCTTTGAGAGAGCTCATGGAGCTCTGCAAACTGAGACCAGGAACGTGGAGTGCTGAGTTTTGTTTTCCCGGGCAGAAGCCTTTGTCAGTGTCAGGTCGGCCCTTGTTCCACAGGGGCAGGCTGCCGGCTGGATTTCCACGAATATCAAGATGCCGCCCAGGGACAAGCTGCCACCTGTGGCAACTCGGGCTGCTTTGAGAGTGCCCATGGAGCTCTGCAAACTGAGACCTGGAACGTGGGGTGGTGGGTTTTGTTTCCCCGGGCAGAAGCCTTTGTCAGTACCAGGTCAGGCCTTGGCCCTTGGGGGCCCGCTGCCTGCAGGATTTCCACAAATATCAAGATGCTGCCCAGGGACAAGCTGCCACCTGTGCCAACTCGGGCTGCTTTGAGGGTGCCCACGGAGCTCTGCAAACTGAGACCAGAAACGTGGGGTGCTGGGTTTTGTTTCCCCTGGCAGAAGCCTTTGTCAGTACCAGGTCGGCCCTTGGCCCTTGGGGGCCGGCTGCCTGCAGGATTTCCACAAATATCAAGATGCCGCCCAGGGACAAGCTGCCACCTGTGCCAACTCGGGCTGCTTTGAGAGTGCCCATGGAGCTCTGCAAACTGAGATGTGGAACATGGGCTGGTGGGTTTTCTTTCCCCGGCCAGAAGCCTTTGTCAGTACCAGGAGAGTCCTTGTTCCTCAGGGGCAGGCTGCCGGCTGGATTTCCACGAATATCAAGATGCTGCCCAGGGACTAGCTGCCACCTGTGCCAACTCGTGCTGCTTTGAGAGTGCCCATGGAGCTCTGCAAACTGAGACCATGAACCTGGGGTGCTGAGTTTTGTTTCTCCGGGCAGAAGCATTTGAAGTGCCAGGTAGGCCCTCGGTCCTTAAGGGCAGGCAGCCTGCTGGATTTCCACGAATATCAAGATGCCACCCAGGGACAAGCTGCCACCTGTGCCAACTCGGGCTGCTTTGAGAGTGCCCATGGAGCTCTTCAAACTGTGGCCTGGAACGTCGGATAGTGTGTCTTGTTTTGCTGGGTAGAAGACTATCTCTGTACTAGGTCGGCCCTCCACCCTTAGCGGCCGGCTCCCCGCTGGATTTGCCCGAATATCACGGTGCCGTCCCGGGTCAAGCTGCCACCTGTGCCAACTCGGGCTGCTTTGAGAGTGCCCATGGAGCTCTACAAACTGAGACCAGCAACGTGGGATGGTGAGCTTTGTTTTTCTGGGAAGAAGCCTTTGTCAGTACCAGGTAGGCCCTCGGCCCTAAGGGGCCTGTTGCCTCCTGGATATCCACAAATATCAAGATGCCTCTCAGGGACAAGCTGCCACCTGTGCTAGCTCTGGCTGCTTTGAGAGTGCCCACGGAACTCTGCAAACTGAGACTAAGACCTTGGGGTGGTGGGGTTTTTTCTCCTTGGGCAGTATAATGCACAATACCTAGGTGTCCCTAAGCACGTTGATGCTTGGTGCCTGCTCGATTTCTGTATTAATCAGGATGCCATCCAATTAAAGGCTGATAGCTGTGCCAACGTTGGGTGCTTGCACAGTGCCCACAGAGCTCTGCAAACTGAGACCTAGACGGTGAGGTGTTGAGTTTTTTTTCCTGGGCTGTTGCCCGCACAGTACTTTTGTGGCCATTTGGGGCCTGAGACCAGGAAGGTGAGGTGGTGAGTTTGGTTTCCCTGGGAAAAAGCTCACCACATTTTTTGGATGGGCCTTGCGTGCAGGCCCCGGTTGGCTGCTGTAATGCCGCATTGATCAAGATCTAGCTCAGGTACAACCTGCCACCTGTGCCACCTCAGGCTGCTCTCACAGTGCCTGTGGATACAACGCTCTGTTTGACTCTTAGAGGTCTAATTACAAGCTGTGTTTGATAAATTATGAGTGTGGTAAATGAATGTGTTCTAGGAGTGTGAGATCCTTGAAATAGTATAATTTTTGATTTTCTTATGGTTGGAAGATCGTTTTACAAGCATAATGGGAATACTCCTTTTTTTAGGTACTTTTTCTTCTAGAAAGTATACCATAAGTGTTTTCTAATATTAAATGACAGAGCAGCCCGTTGATCCTTTACTGGAAATTTTTCCTATTTTTCAAAAATAACAGAAAAAAGCTCTTGCAAAAATAAGGGGAAAAAATTGCTTTAAAAAGTATTTCATTACAGCTTTTAAAGGCAATTAAAGTGCACCCATTGCTGATGGGAAGCCGATAACTGGTTAAACATGTATTCACTTGTTATGTCTCTCTAAAGAAATCCTCTAACATCAAGCAATTAATCCCTTCCATCATAGTTTTAACCTCTTTCCTATTTTAAATGTCAATGAAAAACATCATGAAGAACTCCATATGTATCTCTCCGATTCATCTTACATACAAAGCAACTATTTTTCCACCGGTTTGCTTGATGGTCTGCTTACTGCATTCAGCATTTTTTGGCATGCTTTTTTGCTTCTTTCTGCTGTCAATACTGGCCAATACATGCCATCTGCCAATGGTAGGATTTCTCTCACCTAAGCATATGGATTGAATCTTTAAGATCACTTTCGATAAAATGGATAAAAAAGGAGTTGTTTGATTCCACCTAACATTGAGTCTCTTGGTAAAGGTCACCTGGAGAAAAGTTTTTGCTTCTAGACTTCAACTCATGGATTGAAATATTTGAGAAGACTGATAGGCACTGGAGCATGGAGACACCTTCAGCCTCTGTGGATATAAAGCCCAGATTAAAATGATCAATTCTCTCAACTTGATGGACTGTACTGAGCAGAATTCTGACTAGAATCTCTTTCACACATAGAACACCCTGTTCAAGACACATGGTAAGATGAAGCTCACCTCCGGTTCCCTGCAGGTATTTGTATTTCTAATGAGTCTTTGGGATGCCTAGGTGATTTTCAGATGTCTAAAGATGAGACAAAGCCCACGACTTTCTCAAGACCTGGAACCATCTCCCTAGAAGCTGCAAAACACACAATGCCTCACTTGTGTCAAATTTGCCAAAGCAAGGACTAGAGCAAGAACTGGATGCAAAATACTTACACAGAGATGATAGTTTTTAAGATATTCATCAGATATTCTTCACATGGGAAGAGTCTTTGAACTCTTCTGTGATAGAACCCCAAAACTAAATGTTTTTTTTTTTTCATTGAGCACTCTTCTTGATGCAATTCTTCAACTTGGCATGGCTTAATTCAATAGCATCCAAGTCAGAGAAAAATTGATAAAGGCAGATAGGAAAGAAAATTAGAAATTCGTTACTCAGAGTGTGAGTAGGAAGACAGGGAGCCATTCAAAAGAATAAGGAAACAAAACAGGAGCAGTGAAAATGAGACACATCCTGCATCTTTCCGGCGGGGAAGATGGATTATTTAATTAGTGACAAAATTAGAAGAGCCTGAACATTTGCTGTCCCACAACAGGAACAGAAAAACCATTGGGCACGCACATAATAGCCAAAGAAACATAACAAAGAGAAGGAAATACAGAGAATAGGAAAAAGAAGTAAGACGCTTTTTTCAATCATTGAAATTCAGGTGGTGTATCATTCTAATACACTTTTTTATACAGTAAAAGAGTAGTTATATACAGTCGGGTAAATTGCAGCTATGTATCATTTTTAGACAGGAAATGTTTTCCAAGAAACATGTACCAGATTATATATACAAGTTCCTGACTGCCAAAGAAGAAAGTACAAAACAGCAAACACTTGGGTAAAGTCCCAGGAACCAGAGATCAAGATCTACACCGATATAAGGAGAGCGGTGAGTTTTTCAAGAAGCAAAAGCGAATGCAGCTGACTGTGCTTGTGGATGAAAAGCTGTGGGATTTTTTGCAATTCCATTAAGAGCGCACAAAAGCGCGGTGCTCGGCTGCCTCATGCTTCGCATGCTGCGAGATGCACAGAAATTAAGATGAGCAAGGTTCTTCAGCTTTGCCCTTTTTCAGCAGCTGCGCCACACCGATGGACTGGAATATCTCTCGAGATGTTTTCCTTTCTCAAGAATGTATTGTTGCTGTGTCTTGACCGCACAAGGATAAGTATGAAGAGATCATAGCCATCTCGAAATAAATTCGCCGCTTTATTAAAAAGATAAATGCTTCAACAATGCGCAGCCACGACAAAAATCAGGGCCAAGACTGGGAGACGTTTGCTGTGCTGGCACCCAATTTCTGTCGGCGAAAAGTCATGGAGAAGCTTTTGGCTTGGATGCAGACGACGAGAGAGGCAGAAGACGGAGGTACGGGGCTGTCCGGAGCGAAGTGCCGCTGGCCGGCGTCTTTCGCCCGAAGCAGCGCTCCGGAGCGCACCGCCACCGGCAGAAGCAGCAGTGCGCGAAGAAGCGGCTCTTTCGCCTTCGCTAGACGGAGAGCCGGCAGCTTGCAGGAGGTGAAGAAGCAAGCCGCACAACAGCAGCCTTGTGTGCGCAGCTCTCTTACTGCTGCGGGATGGTGGATTGCCACTCGTATGCCTTTGAAAATCACGTTAGCATGCGAATGGAAGAAGTTTTTGGACAACTTTGCAATGCATCTTGCTAGTGCTCCTGCAACGCTCCGTGGAAACTCTTGCGGGTCTCTTTGAGCTGCGAGATGCAAAGAACTGGGTGAACTCGTCAAGCAAGATCGGTAGATGTTTGCAGTGCTGGCACACTTTCTCTCTCGGCGAGAAGTCATGGAGAAGCTTTAGGCTAGAATGCAGACGACGAGAGAGGCAGAAGACGGAGGTACGGAGCTGTCCGGAGCGAAGTGCCGCTCGCGGGCGTCTTTCGCCCGAAGCAGCGCTCCGGAGCGCACCGCCACCGGCACAAGCAGCAGTGCGCGAAGTAGCGGCTCTTTCGCTTTCGCTAGACGGAGAGCCGGCAGCTTGCAGGAGGTGAAGAAGCAAGCCGCACAACAGCAGCATTGTGGGCGCAGCTCTCTTACTGCTGCGGGATGGTGGATTGCCACTCGTATGCCTTTGAAAATCACGTTAGCATGCGAATGGAAGAAGTTTTTGGACAACTTTGGAATGCATCTTGCTAGTGCTCCTGCAACGCTCCGTGGAAACTCTTGCGGGTCTCTTTGAGCTGCGAGATGCAAAGAACTGGGTGAACTCGTCAAGCAAGATCGGAAGATGTTTGCAGTGCTGGCACACTTTCTCTCTCGGCGAGAAGTCATGGAGAAGCTTTTGGCTTGGATGCAGACGACGAGAGAGGCAGAAGACGGAGGTACGGGGCTGTCCGGAGCGAAGTGCCGCTGGCCGGCGTCTTTCGCCCGAAGCAGCGCTCCGGAGCGCACCGCCACCGGCACAAGCAGCAGTGCGCGAAGTAGCGGCTCTTTCGCTTTCGCTAGGCGGAGAGCCGGCAGCTTGCAGGAGGTGAAGAAGCAAGCCGCACAACAGCAGCATTGTGGGCGCAGCTCTCGAACTGCTGCGGGATGGTGGATTGCCATTCGTATGCCTATGAAAATCACGTTAGCATGCGAATGGAAGAAGTTTTTGGACAACTTTGCAATGCATCTTGCTAGTGCTCCTGCAACGTTCCGTGGAAACTCTTGCGGGTCTCTTTGCGCTGCGAGATGCAAAGAACTGGGTGAACTCGTCAAGCAAGATCGGTAGATGTTTGCAGTGCTGGCACACTTTCTCTCTCGGCGAGAAGTCATGGAGAAGCTTTAGGCTAGAATGCAGACGACGAGAGAGGCAGAAGACGGAGGTACGGGGCTGTCCGGAGCGAAGTGCCGCTCGCGGGCGTCTATCGCCCGAAGCAGCGCTCCGGAGCGCACCGCCACCGGCACAAGCAGCAGTGCGCGAAGTAGCGGCTCTTTCGCCTTCGCTAGACGGAGAGCCGGCAGCTTGCAGGAGGTGAAGAAGCATGCCGCACAACAGCAGCCTTGTGTGCGCACCTGTCGAACTGCTGCGGGATGGTGGATTGCCACTCGTATGCCTTTGAAAATCACGTTAGCATGCGAATGGAAGAAGTTTTTGGACAACTTTGGAATGCATCTTGCTAGTGCTCCTGCAACACTCCGTGGGAACTCTTGCGGGTCTCTTTTAGCTGCGAGATGCAAAGAACTGGGTGAACTCGTCAAGCAAGATCGGTAGATGTTTGCAGTGCTGGCACACTTTCTCTCTCGGCGAGAAGTCATGCAGAAGCTTTTGGCTAGGATGCAGACGACGAGAGAGGCAGAAGACGGAGGTACGGGGCTGTCCGGAGCGAAGTGCCGCTGGCCGGCGTCTTTCGCCCGAAGCAGCGCTCCGGAGCGCACCGCCACCGGCAGAAGCAGCAGTGCGCGAAGTAGCGGCTCTTTCGCTTTCGCTAGACGGAGAGCCGGCAGCTTGCAGGAGGTGAAGAAGCAAGCCGCACAACACCAGCCCACTGCGGCTAGCTGGTTGCTAGATTTCCACGAATTTCAAGTTGCCACCAAGGGACAGGCTGCCACCAGTGCCAAGTCAGGCTGCTTGCAGAGTGCCTAAAGAGCTCTGCCAACTGAGACCAGGAACGTGGGCTGGTGAGTTTTGTATTCCGGGGCAGAAGCTGTGTCAGTATCAGGTAGGCCCTCAGTCCTTAGGGGCCGTCTGCCTGCTGGATTTCCGCCAATATCAAGATGCCGCCCAGGGACAAGCTGCCACCTGTGCCAACTCGCGCTGCTTTGAGAGTGCCCATGGAGCTCTGCAAACTGAGACCAGGAACGTGGGATGGTGAGCTTTGTTTTTCTGGGAAGAAGCCTTTGTCAGTACCAGGTAGGCCCTCGGCCCTAAGGGGCCTGTTGCCTCCTGGATATCCACAAATATCAAGATGCCTCTCAGGGACAAGCTGCCACCTGTGCTAGCTCTGGCTGCTTTGAGAGTGCCCACGGAACTCTGCAAACTGAGACTAAGACCTTGGGGTGGTGGGGTTTTTTCTCCTTGGGCAGTATAATGCACAATACCTAGGTGTCCCTAAGCACGTTGATGCTTGGTGCCTGCTCGATTTCTGTATTAATCAGGATGCCATCCAATTAAAGGCTGATAGCTGTGCCAACGTTGGGTGCTTGCACAGTGCCCACAGAGCTCTGCAAACTGAGACCTAGACGGTGAGGTGTTGAGTTTTTTTTCCTGGGCTGTTGCCCGCACAGTACTTTTGTGGCCATTTGGGGCCTGAGACCAGGAAGGTGAGGTGGTGAGTTTGGTTTCCCTGGGAAAAAGCTCACCACATTTTTTGGATGGGCCTTGCGTGCAGGCCCCGGTTGGCTGCTGTAATGCCGCATTGATCAAGATCTAGCTCAGGTACAACCTGCCACCTGTGCCACCTCAGGCTGCTCTCACAGTGCCTGTGGATACAACGCTCTGTTTGACTCTTAGAGGTCTAATTACAAGCTGTGTTTGATAAATTATGAGTGTGGTAAATGAATGTGTTCTAGGAGTGTGAGATCCTTGAAATAGTATAATTTTTGATTTTCTTATGGTTGGAAGATCGTTTTACAAGCATAATGGGAATACTCCTTTTTTTAGGTACTTTTTCTTCTAGAAAGTATACCATAAGTGTTTTCTAATATTAAATGACAGAGCAGCCCGTTGATCCTTTACTGGAAATTTTTCCTATTTTTCAAAAATAACAGAAAAAAGCTCTTGCAAAAATAAGGGGAAAAAATTGCTTTAAAAAGTATTTCATTACAGCTTTTAAAGGCAATTAAAGTGCACCCATTGCTGATGGGAAGCCGATAACTGGTTAAACATGTATTCACTTGTTATGTCTCTCTAAAGAAATCCTCTAACATCAAGCAATTAATCCCTTCCATCATAGTTTTAACCTCTTTCCTATTTTAAATGTCAATGAAAAACATCATGAAGAACTCCATATGTATCTCTCCGATTCATCTTACATACAAAGCAACTATTTTTCCACCGGTTTGCTTGATGGTCTGCTTACTGCATTCAGCATTTTTTGGCATGCTTTTTTGCTTCTTTCTGCTGTCAATACTGGCCAATACATGCCATCTGCCAATGGTAGGATTTCTCTCACCTAAGCATATGGATTGAATCTTTAAGATCACTTTCGATAAAATGGATAAAAAAGGAGTTGTTTGATTCCACCTAACATTGAGTCTCTTGGTAAAGGTCACCTGGAGAAAAGTTTTTGCTTCTAGACTTCAACTCATGGATTGAAATATTTGAGAAGACTGATAGGCACTGGAGCATGGAGACACCTTCAGCCTCTGTGGATATAAAGCCCAGATTAAAATGATCAATTCTCTCAACTTGATGGACTGTACTGAGCAGAATTCTGACTAGAATCTCTTTCACACATAGAACACCCTGTTCAAGACACATGGTAAGATGAAGCTCACCTCCGGTTCCCTGCAGGTATTTGTATTTCTAATGAGTCTTTGGGATGCCTAGGTGATTTTCAGATGTCTAAAGATGAGACAAAGCCCACGACTTTCTCAAGACCTGGAACCATCTCCCTAGAAGCTGCAAAACACACAATGCCTCACTTGTGTCAAATTTGCCAAAGCAAGGACTAGAGCAAGAACTGGATGCAAAATACTTACACAGAGATGATAGTTTTTAAGATATTCATCAGATATTCTTCACATGGGAAGAGTCTTTGAACTCTTCTGTGATAGAACCCCAAAACTAAATGTTTTTTTTTTTTCATTGAGCACTCTTCTTGATGCAATTCTTCAACTTGGCATGGCTTAATTCAATAGCATCCAAGTCAGAGAAAAATTGATAAAGGCAGATAGGAAAGAAAATTAGAAATTCGTTACTCAGAGTGTGAGTAGGAAGACAGGGAGCCATTCAAAAGAATAAGGAAACAAAACAGGAGCAGTGAAAATGAGACACATCCTGCATCTTTCCGGCGGGGAAGATGGATTATTTAATTAGTGACAAAATTAGAAGAGCCTGAACATTTGCTGTCCCACAACAGGAACAGAAAAACCATTGGGCACGCACATAATAGCCAAAGAAACATAACAAAGAGAAGGAAATACAGAGAATAGGAAAAAGAAGTAAGACGCTTTTTTCAATCATTGAAATTCAGGTGGTGTATCATTCTAATACACTTTTTTATACAGTAAAAGAGTAGTTATATACAGTCGGGTAAATTGCAGCTATGTATCATTTTTAGACAGGAAATGTTTTCCAAGAAACATGTACCAGATTATATATACAAGTTCCTGACTGCCAAAGAAGAAAGTACAAAACAGCAAACACTTGGGTAAAGTCCCAGGAACCAGAGATCAAGATCTACACCGATATAAGGAGAGCGGTGAGTTTTTCAAGAAGCAAAAGCGAATGCAGCTGACTGTGCTTGTGGATGAAAAGCTGTGGGATTTTTTGCAATTCCATTAAGAGCGCACAAAAGCGCGGTGCTCGGCTGCCTCATGCTTCGCATGCTGCGAGATGCACAGAAATTAAGATGAGCAAGGTTCTTCAGCTTTGCCCTTTTTCAGCAGCTGCGCCACACCGATGGACTGGAATATCTCTCGAGATGTTTTCCTTTCTCAAGAATGTATTGTTGCTGTGTCTTGACCGCACAAGGATAAGTATGAAGAGATCATAGCCATCTCGAAATAAATTCGCCGCTTTATTAAAAAGATAAATGCTTCAACAATGCGCAGCCACGACAAAAATCAGGGCCAAGACTGGGAGACGTTTGCTGTGCTGGCACCCAATTTCTGTCGGCGAAAAGTCATGGAGAAGCTTTTGGCTTGGATGCAGACGACGAGAGAGGCAGAAGACGGAGGTACGGGGCTGTCCGGAGCGAAGTGCCGCTGGCCGGCGTCTTTCGCCCGAAGCAGCGCTCCGGAGCGCACCGCCACCGGCAGAAGCAGCAGTGCGCGAAGAAGCGGCTCTTTCGCCTTCGCTAGACGGAGAGCCGGCAGCTTGCAGGAGGTGAAGAAGCAAGCCGCACAACAGCAGCCTTGTGTGCGCAGCTCTCTTACTGCTGCGGGATGGTGGATTGCCACTCGTATGCCTTTGAAAATCACGTTAGCATGCGAATGGAAGAAGTTTTTGGACAACTTTGCAATGCATCTTGCTAGTGCTCCTGCAACGCTCCGTGGAAACTCTTGCGGGTCTCTTTGAGCTGCGAGATGCAAAGAACTGGGTGAACTCGTCAAGCAAGATCGGTAGATGTTTGCAGTGCTGGCACACTTTCTCTCTCGGCGAGAAGTCATGGAGAAGCTTTAGGCTAGAATGCAGACGACGAGAGAGGCAGAAGACGGAGGTACGGAGCTGTCCGGAGCGAAGTGCCGCTCGCCGGCGTCTTTCGCCCGAAGCAGCGCTCCGGAGCGCACCGCCACCGGCACAAGCAGCAGTGCGCGAAGTAGCGGCTCTTTCGCTTTCGCTAGACGGAGAGCCGGCAGCTTGCAGGAGGTGAAGAAGCAAGCCGCACAACAGCAGCATTGTGGGCGCAGCTCTCTTACTGCTGCGGGATGGTGGATTGCCACTCGTATGCCTTTGAAAATCACGTTAGCATGCGAATGGAAGAAGTTTTTGGACAACTTTGGAATGCATCTTGCTAGTGCTCCTGCAACGCTCCGTGGAAACTCTTGCGGGTCTCTTTGAGCTGCGAGATGCAAAGAACTGGGTGAACTCGTCAAGCAAGATCGGAAGATGTTTGCAGTGCTGGCACACTTTCTCTCTCGGCGAGAAGTCATGGAGAAGCTTTTGGCTTGGATGCAGACGACGAGAGAGGCAGAAGACGGAGGTACGGGGCTGTCCGGAGCGAAGTGCCGCTGGCCGGCGTCTTTCGCCCGAAGCAGCGCTCCGGAGCGCACCGCCACCGGCACAAGCAGCAGTGCGCGAAGTAGCGGCTCTTTCGCTTTCGCTAGACGGAGAGCCGGCAGCTTGCAGGAGGTGAAGAAGCAAGCCGCACAACAGCAGCATTGTGGGCGCAGCTCTCGAACTGCTGCGGGATGGTGGATTGCCATTCGTATGCCTATGAAAATCACGTTAGCATGCGAATGGAAGAAGTTTTTGGACAACTTTGCAATGCATCTTGCTAGTGCTCCTGCAACGTTCCGTGGAAACTCTTGCGGGTCTCTTTGCGCTGCGAGATGCAAAGAACTGGGTGAACTCGTCAAGCAAGATCGGTAGATGTTTGCAGTGCTGGCACACTTTCTCTCTCGGCGAGAAGTCATGGAGAAGCTTTAGGCTAGAATGCAGACGACGAGAGAGGCAGAAGACGGAGGTACGGGGCTGTCCGGAGCGAAGTGCCGCTCGCGGGCGTCTATCGCCCGAAGCAGCGCTCCGGAGCGCACCGCCACCGGCACAAGCAGCAGTGCGCGAAGTAGCGGCTCTTTCGCCTTCGCTAGACGGAGAGCCGGCAGCTTGCAGGAGGTGAAGAAGCATGCCGCACAACAGCAGCCTTGTGTGCGCACCTGTCGAACTGCTGCGGGATGGTGGATTGCCACTCGTATGCCTTTGAAAATCACGTTAGCATGCGAATGGAAGAAGTTTTTGGACAACTTTGGAATGCATCTTGCTAGTGCTCCTGCAACACTCCGTGGGAACTCTTGCGGGTCTCTTTTAGCTGCGAGATGCAAAGAACTGGGTGAACTCGTCAAGCAAGATCGGTAGATGTTTGCAGTGCTGGCACACTTTCTCTCTCGGCGAGAAGTCATGCAGAAGCTTTTGGCTAGGATGCAGACGACGAGAGAGGCAGAAGACGGAGGTACGGGGCTGTCCGGAGCGAAGTGCCGCTGGCCGGCGTCTTTCGCCCGAAGCAGCGCTCCGGAGCGCACCGCCACCGGCAGAAGCAGCAGTGCGCGAAGTAGCGGCTCTTTCGCTTTCGCTAGACGGAGAGCCGGCAGCTTGCAGGAGGTGAAGAAGCAAGCCGCACAACACCAGCCCACTGCGGCTAGCTGGTTGCTAGATTTCCACGAATTTCAAGTTGCCACCAAGGGACAGGCTGCCACCAGTGCCAAGTCAGGCTGCTTGCAGAGTGCCTAAAGAGCTCTGCCAACTGAGACCAGGAACGTGGGCTGGTGAGTTTTGTATTCCGGGGCAGAAGCTGTGTCAGTATCAGGTAGGCCCTCAGTCCTTAGGGGCCGTCTGCCTGCTGGATTTCCGCCAATATCAAGATGCCGCCCAGGGACAAGCTGCCACCTGTGCCAACTCGCGCTGCTTTGAGAGTGCCCATGGAGCTCTGCAAACTGAGACCAGGAACGTGGGGTGGTGGGTTTTCTTTCCCCGGGCAGAAGCCTTTGTCAGTACCAGATAGGCCCTTGGCCCTTTGGGGCGGCTGCTCGCAGGATTTCCGCGAATATCAAGATGCCGCCCAGGGACAAACTGCCACCTGTGCCAATTCGGGCTGCTTTGAGTGTGCCCATGGAGTTCTGCAATCTGAGACCAGGCACGTGGTGTGGTGAGCTTAGTTTACCTGGGCAGAAGCCTTTGTCAGTACCAGGTAGGCCTTCGCCCTTCGGGGCCAGCTGCCTGCTGGGTTTTTGCGAATCTGAAGATGCTGCCCAGGGACAAGCTGCCACCTGTGCCAACTCGCGCTGCCTTGAGAGTGCCCATGGAGCTCTGCAAACTGAGACCATTAACGTGGGTTGGTCTGTTTTGTTTCCCTGGGCAGAAGCATTTGTCAGTACCAGGTAGGCCCTTGGCACTTATGGGGCGGCTGCTGGCTGGATTTCCGCCAATATCAAGATGCCGCCCAGGGGCAAGCTGCCACCTGTGCCAACTCGGGCTGCTTTAAGAGTGCCCACAGAGCTCTGCAAACTGAGACCCGGAACGTGGGGTGGTGGGTTTTTTTTTCCTGGGCAGAAGCCTTTGTCAGTACCAGGTAGGCTCTCAGTCCTTAGGGGCCGTCGGCCTGCCGGATTTCGACGAATATCAAGATGCCGCCCAGGGACAAGCTGCCACCTGTGGCAACTCACGCTGATTTTAGAGTACCCATGGAGCTCTGCAAACTGAGACCATGAACGTGTGTTGGCGAATTTTGTTTACCTGGGCAGAAGCCTTTGTCTGTTCCAGGTAGGCCCACGGCCCTTAGGGGCCGTCTGCCTGCTGGATTTCCGCCAATACCAAGATGCCGCCCAGGGACAAGCTGCCACCTGTGCTAACTCGGTCTGCTTTGAGAGTGCCCATGGAGCTCTGCAAACTGAGATGTGGAACGTGGGGTGGTGGGTTTTGTTTCCCCGGGCAGAAGCCTTTGTCAGTACCAGGAGAGCCCTTGTTCCTCAGGGGCAGGCTGCCGGCTGGATTTCCACGAATATCAAGATGCTGCCCAGGGACAAGCTGCCACTTGTGCCAACTCGCGCTGCTTTGAGGGTGCCCACGGAGCTCTGCAAACTGAGACCAGGAACGTAGGATTGTGGGTTTTGTTTTCCCGGGCAGAAGCCTCTCTCAGTACCAGGTAGGCCCTTGTTCCTTAGGGGCAGGCTGGCAGCAAGATTTCCACGAATATCAAGATGCTGCCCAGGGACAAGCTGCCACCTGTGCCAACTCGGGCTGCTTTGAGAGTGCCCACGGAGCTCTGCAAACTGAGACCATGAACCTGGGGTGCTGAGTTTTGTTTCTCCGGGCAGAAGCATTTGCAGTGACAGGTAGGCCCTCGGTCCTTAAGGGCAGGCAGCCTGCTGGATTTCCACGAATATCAAGATGCTGCCCAGGGACAAGCTGCCACCTGTGCCAACTCACGCTGCTTTGAGAGTGCCCATGGTGCTCTGCAAACTGAGACCAGAAACGTGGGGTGCTGGGTTTTGTTTTCCAGGGCAGAAGCCTTTGTCAGTACCAAGTAGGCCCTTGTTCCTTAGGGACAGCCTGGAAGCAAGATTTCCCCGAATATCAAAATGCTGCCCAGGGATATTCTGCCACCTGTGCCAACTCGGGCTGCTTTGAGAGTGCCCACGGAGTTCTTCAAACTGAGACCAGGAACGTGGGTTTGTCGGTGTTGTTTTCCCGGGCAGAAACATTTGCAGGACCAGGTAGGCCCTCGGCCCTTTGGGGGAGGCTGGCACCAGGATTTCCACGAAAATCAAGTTTCCGCCCAGGGACAAGCTGCCACCTTTGCCAACTCACGCTGCTTTGAGAGTGCCCACGGAGCTCTGCAAACTGTGACCAGGACCGTGGGGTGCTGAGTTTTGTTTTCCCGGGCAGAAGTATTTGTCAGTACTAGGTAGGCCCACGGTCTTTCAGGGCCGTCAGCCTGCTGAATTTCCACGAATATCAGGATGCTGCCCAGGGAGGAGCTGCCACCTGTGCCAACTCGGGCTGCTTTGAGAGTGCCCATGGTGCTCTGCAAACTGAGACCAGAAACGTGGGGTGCTGGGTTTTGTTTTCCAGGGCAGAAGCCTTTGTCAGTACCAGTAGGCCCTTGTTCCTTAGGGCAGTCTGCCTGCTGGATTTCCACGAATATCAAGATGCTGCCAAGGGACAAGCTGCCACCTGTGCCAACTCGGGCTGCTTTGAGAGTGCCCATGGAGCTCTGCAAACTGGGACCAGGAAAGTGGTGTTCTGAGTATTGTTTTCCCGGGCAGAAGCCTTTGTCAGTACCAGGTAGGCCCTCGGCCCTTTGGGGCCGGCAGCCTGCTGGATTTCCATGAATCTGAACATGCCGCCCAGGGATAAGCTGCCACATGTGCCAACTCGCGCTGCTTTGAGAGAGCCCATGGAGCTCTGCAAACTGAGACCAGGAACGTGGGGTGGTGAGTTTTGTTTTCCCGGTCAGAAGCCTTTGTCAGTGTCAGGTCGGCCCTTGTTCCACAGGGGCAGGCTGCCTGCAGGATTTCCACAAATATCAAGATGCCGCCCAGGGAAGCGCTGCCACCTGTGCCAACTCGGGCTGCTTTGAGAGTGCCCACGGAGCTCTGCAAACTGAGACCAGAAACGTGGGGTGGTGGGTTTTGTTTTCCAGGGCAGAAGCCTTTGTCAGTACCAGGTCGGCCCTTGGCCCTTGGGGGCCGGCTGCCTGCAGGATTTCCACAAATATCAAGATGCTGCCCAGGGACAAGCTGCCACCTGTGCCAACTCGGGCTGCTTTGAGAGTGCCCACGGAGCTCTGCAAACTGAGATGTGGAACGTGGGGTGGTGGGTTTTGTTTCCCTGGGCAGAAGCCTTTGTCAGTACCAGGACGGCCCTTGTTCCTCAGGGGCAGGCTGCCGGCTGGATTTCCACGAATATCAAGATGCTGCCCAGGGACAAGCTGTCACCTGTGCCAACTCGTGCTGCTTTGAGAGTGCCCATGGAGCTCTGCAAACTGAGACCATGAACCTGGGGTGCTGAGTTTTGTTTCTCCGGGCAGAAGCATTTGAAGTGCCAGGTACGCCCTCGGTCCTTAAGGGCAGGCTGCCTGCTGGATTTCCACGAATATCAAGATGCTGCCCAGGGACAAGCTGCAACCTGTGCCAACTCGGGCTGCTTTGAGAGTGCCCATGGAGCTCTGCAAACTGGGACCAGGAAAGTGGTGTTCTGAGTATTGTTTTCCCGGGCAGAAGCCTTTGTCAGTACCAGGTAGGCCCTTGTTCCTTAGGGACAGCCTGGCAGGAAGATTTCCACGAATATCAAGATGCTGCCCAGGGACAAGCTGCCACCTGTGCCAACTCGGGCTGCTTTGAGAGTGCCCACGGAGCTCTGCAAACTGAGACCAGAAACGTGTGGTGCTGGGTTTTGTTTTCCAGGGCAGAAGCCTTTGTCAGTACCAGGTCGGCCCTTGGCCCTTGGGGGCCGGCTGCCTGCAGGATTTCCACAAATATCAAGATGCTGCCCAGGGACAAGCTGCCACCTGTGCCAACTCGGGCTGCTTTGAGAGTGCCCATGGAGCTCTGCAAACTGAGACCAGGAACGTGGGGTGGTGAGTTTTGTTTTCCCGGTCAGAAGCCTTTGTCAGTGTCAGGTAGGCCCTTGTTCCACAGGGGCAGGCTGCCTGCAGGATTTCCACAAATATCAAGATGACGCCCAGGGACAAGCTGCCACCTGTGCCAACTCGGGCTGCTTTGAGAGTGCCCACGGAGCTCTGCAAACTGAGACCATGAACCTGGGGTGTGGGTTTTGTTTTCCCGGGCAGAAGCATTTCAGTACCAGGTAGGCCCTCGGTCCTTGGGGGCAGGCTGCCTGCTGGATTTCCACGAATATCAAGATGCTGCCCAGGGACAAGCTGCCACCTGTGCCAACTCACGCTGCTTTGAGAGTGCCCATGGTGCTCTGCAAACTGAGACCAGAAACGTGGTGTTCTGAGTTTTGTTTTCCCGGGCAGAAGCCTTTGTCAGTACCAGGTCGGCCCTTGGCCCTTGGGGGCCAGCTGCCTGCAGGATTTCCACGAATATCAAAATGCTGCCCAGGGACAAGCTGCCACTTGTGCCAACTCGGGCTGCTTTGAGAGTGCCCACGGAGCTCTTCAAACTGAGAGAAAGTATGTGGGGTTATGGGTTTTGTTTTCCCGGGCAGAAGCCTTTGTCAGTACGAAGTAGGCCCTCAGCCCTTAGAGGCAGTCTGCCTGCTGGATTTCCACGCATATCAAGATGCCACCCAGGGACAAGCTGCCACCTGTGCCAACTCGGGCTGCTTTGAGAGTGCCCATGGAGCTCTGCAAAGTTAGACCAGGAACTTGTCTTGGTGAGTTTTGTTTCCCCGGGCAGAAGCATTTGCAGTACCAGGCAGGCTCTCGGAGCTTCAGGGCCGTCTGCCTGCTGGATTTCCACGAATATCAAGATGCTGCCCAGGGACAAGCTGCCACTTGGGCCAACGCGCGCTGCTTTGAGTGTGCCCACGGAGCTCTGCAAACTGAGACCATAACCTAGGGTTGTGGGTTTTGTTTTCTCGGGCAGAAGCCTCTCTCAGTACCAGGTAGGCCCTTGTTCCTTAGGGGCAGGCTGCCTGCTGAATTTCCACGAATATCAAGATGCTGCCCAGGGACAAGCTGCCACCTGTGCCAGCTCGGGCTGCTTTGAGGGTGCCCACGGAGCTCTAAAAACTGAGACAGGGTACATGGGGTTATGGGTTATGTTTCCCCGGGCAGAAGCCATTGTAAGTACCAGGTAGGCCCTCGGCCCTTAGGGGCAGGCTGGCAGCAAGACTTCCACGAATATCAAGATGCTGCCCAGGGACAAGCTGCCACCTGTGCCAACTCACGCTGCTTTGAGAGTGCCCACGGATCTCTTCAAACTGAGCCAAAGTATGTGGGGTTTCGGGTTTTTTTTTTCCCGGGCAGAACCCTTTGTCAGTACCAAGTAGGACCTCGGCCCTTAGAGGCAGTCTGCCTGCTGGATTTCCACGCATATCTAGATGCCGCCCAGGAACAAGCTGCCACCTGTGCCAACTTGGGCTGCTTTGAGAGTACCCATGGTGCTCTACAAACAGAAACCAGGAGCGTGGGATGGTGAGTTTTTTTTTTTCCTCGGCAGAAGCCTTTGTCAGTACCAGGTAGGCCCTCGGCCCTTCATGGCTGGCTGCCTGCTGGATTTCCACGAATATCAAGATGCTGCCCAGGGATATTCTGCCACCTGTGCCAACTCGGGCTGCTTTGAGAGTGCCCATGGAGCTCTGCAAACTGAGACCGGGACCGTGGGGTTCTGAGTTTTGTTTTCCCGGCAGAAGCCTTTGTCAGTACCAGGTAGGCCTTCGGCCCTATGGGTCCGGTTGCAGGCTGGATTTCCCCGAATAACAAGATGCCGCCCAGGGACAAGCTGCCACCTGTGCCAACTCGGGCTGCTTTGAGAGTGCCCATGGAGCTCTTCAAACTGTGGCCTGGAACGTCGGGTAGTGTGTCTTGTTTTGCTGGGTAGAAGACTATCTCTGTACTAGGTCGGCCCTCCACCCTTAGCGGCCGGCTCCCCGCTGGATTTGCCCGAATATCACGGTGCCGTCCCGGGTCAAGCTGCCACCTGTGCCAACTCGGGCTGCTTTGAGAGTGCCCATGGAGCTCTACAAACTGAGACCAGCAACGTGGGATGGTGAGCTTTGTTTTTCTGGGAAGAAGCCTTTGTCAGTACCAGGTAGGCCCTCAGCCCTAAGGGGCCTGTTGCCTCCTGGATATCCACAAATATCAAGATGCCTCTCAGGGACAAGCTGCCACCTGTGCTAGCTCTGGCTGCTTTGAGAGTGCCCACGGAACTCTGCAAACTGAGACTAAGACCTTGGGGTGGTGGGTTTTTTTTCTCCTTGGGCAGTATAATGCACAATACCTAGGTGTCCCTAAGCACGTTGATGCTTGGTGCCTGCTCGATTTCTGTATTAATCAGGATGCCATCCAATTAAAGGCTGATAGCTGTGCCAACGTTGGGTGCTTGCACAGTGCCCACAGAGCTCTTCAAACTGAGACCTAGATGGTGAGGTGTTGAGTTTTTTTTCCTGGGCTGTTGCCCGCACAGTACTTTTGTGGCCATTTGGGGCCTGAGACCAGGAAGGTGAGGTGGTGAGTTTGGTTTCCCTGGGAAAAAGCTCACCACATTTTTTGGATGGGCCTTGCGTGCAGGCCCCGGTTGGCTGCTGTAATGCCGCATTGATCAAGATCTAGCTCACGTACAACCTGCCACCTGTGCCACCTCAGGCTGCTCTCACAGTGCCTGTGGATACAACGCTCTGTTTGACTCTTAGAGGTCTAATTACAAGCTGTGTTTGATAAATTATGAGTGTGGTAAATGAATGTGTTCTAGGAGTGTGAGATCCTTGAAATAGTATAATTTTTGATTTTCTTATGGTTGGAAGATCGTTTTACAAGCATAATGGGAATACTCCTTTTTTTAGGTACTTTTTCTTCTAGAAAGTATACCATAAGTGTTTTCTAATATTAAATGACAGAGCAGCCCGTTGATCCTTTACTGGAAATTTTTCCTATTTTTCAAAAATAACAGAAAAAAGCTCTTGCAAAAATAAGGGGAAAAAATTGCTTTAAAAAGTATTTCATTACAGCTTTTAAAGGCAATTAAAGTGCACCCATTGCTGATGGGAAGCCGATAACTGGTTAAACATGTATTCACTTGTTATGTCTCTCTAAAGAAATACTCTAACATCAAGCAATTAATCCCTTCCATCATAGTTTTAACCTCTTTCCTATTTTAAATGTCAATGAAAAACATCATGAAGAACTCCATATGTATCTCTCCGATTCATCTTACATACAAAGCAACTATTTTTCCACCGGTTTGCTTGATGGTCTGCTTACTGCATTCAGCATTTTTTGGCATGCTTTTTTGCTTCTTTCTGCTGTCAATACTGGCCAATACATGCCATCTGCCAATGGTAGGATTTCTCTCACCTAAGCATATGGATTGAATCTTTAAGATCACTTTCGATAAAATGGATAAAAAAGGAGTTGTTTGATTCCACCTAACATTGAGTCTCTTGGTAAAGGTCACCTGGAGAAAAGTTTTTGCTTCTAGAATTCAACTCATGGATTGAAATATTTGAGAAGACTGATAGGCACTGGAGCATGGAGACACCTTCAGCCTCTGTGGATATAAAGCCCAGATTAAAATGATCAATTCTCTCAACTTGATGGACTGTACTGAGCAGAATTCTGACTAGAATCTCTTTCACACATAGAACACCCTGTTCAAGACACATGGTAAGATGAAGCTCACCTCCGGTTCCCTGCAGGTATTTGTATTTCTAATGAGTCTTTGGGATGCCTAGGTGATTTTCAGATGTCTAAAGATGAGACAAAGCCCACGACTTTCTCAAGACCTGGAACCATCTCCCTAGAAGCTGCAAAACACACAATGCCTCACTTGTGTCAAATTTGCCAAAGCAAGGACTAGAGCAAGAACTGGATGCAAAATACTTACACAGAGATGATAGTTTTTAAGATATTCATCAGATATTCTTCACATGGGAAGAGTCTTTGAACTCTTCTGTGATAGAACCCCAAAACTAAATGTTTTTTTTTTCATTGAGCACTCTTCTTGATGCAATTCTTCAACTTGGCATGGCTTAATTCAATAGCATCCAAGTCAGAGAAAAATTGATAAAGGCAGATAGGAAAGAAAATTAGAAATTCGTTACTCAGAGTGTGAGTAGGAAGACAGGGAGCCATTCAAAAGAATAAGGAAACAAAACAGGAGCAGTGAAAATGAGACACATCCTGCATCTTTCCGGCGGGGAAGATGGATTATTTAATTAGTGACAAAATTAGAAGAGCCTGAACATTTGCTGTCCCACAACAGGAACAGAAAAACCATTGGGCACGCACATAATAGCCAAAGAAACATAACAAAGAGAAGGAAATACAGAGAATGGGAAAAAGAAGTAAGACGCTTTTTTCAATCATTGAAATTCAGGTGGTGTATCATTCTAATACACTTTTTTATACAGTAAAAGAGTAGTTATATACAGTCGGGTAAATTGCAGCTATGTATCATTTTTAGACAGGAAATGTTTTCCAAGAAACATGTACCAGATTATATATACAAGTTCCTGACTGCCAAAGAAGAAAGTACAAAACAGCAAACACTTGGGTAAAGTCCCAGGAACCAGAGATCAAGATCTACACCGATATAAGGAGAGCGGTGAGTTTTTCAAGAAGCAAAAGCGAATGCAGCTGACTGTGCTTGTGGATGAAAAGCTGTGGGATTTTTTGCAATTCCATTAAGAGCGCACAAAAGCGCGGTGCTCGGCTGCCTCATGCTTCGCATGCTGCGAGATGCACAGAAATTAAGATGAGCAAGGTTCTTCAGCTTTGCCCTTTTTCAGCAGCTGCGCCACACCGATGGACTGGAATATCTCTCGAGATGTTTTCCTTTCTCAAGAATGTATTGTTGCTGTGTCTTGACCGCACAAGGATAAGTATGAAGAGATCATAGCCATCTCGAAATAAATTCGCCGCTTTATTAAAAAGATAAATGCTTCAACAATGCGCAGCCACGACAAAAATCAGGGCCAAGACTGGGAGACGTTTGCTGTGCTGGCACCCAATTTCTGTCGGCGAAAAGTCATGGAGAAGCTTTTGGCTTGGATGCAGACGACGAGAGAGGCAGAAGACGGAGGTACGGGGCTGTCCGGAGCGAAGTGCCGCTGGCCGGCGTCTTTCGCCCGAAGCACCACACGGGGGCGCACCGAGACCATCACAAGCAGCAGTGCGCGAAGAAGCGGCTCTTTCGCTTTCGCTAGACGGAGAGCCGGCAGCTTGCAGGAGGTGAAGAAGCAAGACGCACAACAGCAGCATTGTGGGCGCAGCTCTCTTACTGCTGCGGGATGGTGGATTGCCACTCGTATGCCTTTGAAAATCACGTTAGCATGCGAATGGAAGAAGTTTTTGGACAACTTTGCAATGCATCTTGCTAGTGCTCCAGCAACGCTCCGTGGAAACTCTTGCGGGTCTCTTTGCGCTGCGAGATGCAAAGAACTGGGTGAACTCGTCAAACAAGATCGGTAGATGTTTGCAGTGCTGGCACACTTTCTCTCTCGGCGAGAAGTCATGGAGAAGCTTTTGGCTAGGATGCAGACGACGAGAGAGGCAGAAGACGGAGGTACGGAGCTGTCCGGAGCGAAGTGCCGCTCGCGGGCGTCTATCGCCGGAAGCAGCGCTCCGGAGCGCACCGCCACCGGCACAAGCAGCAGTGCGCGAAGTAGCGGCTCTTTCGCTTTCGCTAGACGGAGAGCCGGCAGCTTGCAGGAGGTGAAGAAGCAAGCCGCACAACAGCAGCATTGTGGGCGCAGCTCTCTTACTGCTGCGGGATGGTGGTTTGCCATTCGTATGCCTATGAAAATCACGTTAGCATGCGAATGGAAGAAGTTTTTTGGCAACTTTGCAATGCATCTTGCTAGTGCTCCTGCAACGCTCCGTGGAAACTCTTGCGGGTCTCTTTGCGCTGCGAGATGCAAAGATCTGGGTGAACTCGTCAAACAAGATCGGAAGATGTTTGCAGTGCTGGCACACTTTCTCTCTCGGCGAGAAGTCATGCAGAAGCTTTTGGCTAGGATGCAGACGACGAGAGAGGCAGAAGACGGAGGTACGGGGCTGTCCGGAGCGAAGTGCCGCTGGCCGGCGTCTTTCGCCCGAAGCAGCGCTCCGGAGCGCACCGCCACCGGCACAAGCAGCAGTGCGCGAAGTAGCGGCTCTTTCGCTTTCGCTAGACGGAGAGCCGGCAGCTTGCAGGAGGTGAAGAAGCAAGCCGCACAACAGCAGCATTGTGGGCGCAGCTCTCGAACTGCTGCGGGATGGTGGATTGCCACTCGTATGCCTTTGAAAATCACGTTAGCATGCGAATGGAAGAAGTTTTTTGGCAACTTTGCAATGCATCTTGCTAGTGCTCCTGCAACGCTCCGTGGAAACTCTTGCGGGTCTCTTTGCGCTGCGAGATGCAAAGAACTGGGTGAACTCGTCAAGCAAGATCGGAAGATGTTTGCAGTGCTGGCACACTTTCTCTCTCGGCGAGAAGTCATGGAGAAGCTTTTGGCTAGGATGCAGACGACGAGAGAGGCAGAAGACGGAGGTACGGGGCTGTCCGGAGCGAAGTGCCGCTCGCGGTCGTCGATCGCCCGAAGCAGCGCTCCAGAGCGCACCGCCACCGGCACAAGCAGCAGTGCGCGAAGTAGCGGCTCTTTCGCTTTCGCTAGACGGAGAGCCGGCAGCTTGCAGGAGGTGAAGAAGCAAGCCGCACAACAGCAGCATTGTGGGCGCAGCTCTCGAACTGCTGCGGGATGGTGGTTTGCCACTCGTATGCCTTTGAAAATCACGTTAGCATGCGAATGGAAGAAGTTTTTGGACAACTTTGCAATGCATCTTGCTAGTGCTCCTGCAACGCTCCGTGGAAACTCTTGCGGGTCTCTTTGCGCTGCGAGATGCAAAGAACTGGGTGAACTCGTCAAGCAAGATCGGAAGATGTTTGCAGTGCTGGCACACTTTCTCTCTCGGCGAGAAGTCATGGAGAAGCTTTTGGCTAGGATGCAGACGACGAGACAGGCAGAAGACGGAGGTACGGGGCTATCCGGAGCGAAGTGCCGCTGGCCGGCGTCTTTCGCCCGAAGCAGCGCTCCGGAGCGCACCGCCACCGGCACAAGCAGCAGTGCGCGAAGTAGCGGCTCTTTCGCTTTCGCTAGACGGAGAGCCGGCAGCTTGCAGGAGGTGAAGAAGCAAGCCGCACAACAGCAGCCTTGTGGGCGCAGCTCTCTTACTGCTGCGGGATGGTGGTTTGCCACTCGTATGCCTATGAAAATCACGTTAGCATGCGAATGGAAGAAGTTTTTTGGCAACTTTGCAATGCATCTTGCTAGTGCTCCTGCAACGCTCCGTGGAAACTCTTGCGGGTCTCTTTGCGCTGCGAGATGCAAAGAACTGGGTGAACTCGTCAAGCAAGATCGGAAGATGTTTGCAGTGCTGGCACACTTTCTCTCTCGGCGAGAAGTCATGGAGAAGCTTTTGGCTAGGATGCAGACGACGAGAGAGGCAGAAGAAGGAGGTACGGAGCTGTCCGGAGCGAAGTGCCGCTGGCCGGCGTCTATCGCCCGAAGCAGCGCTCCGGAGCGCACCGCCACCGGCACAAGCAGCAGTGCGCGAAGTAGCGGCTCTTTCGCTTTCGCTAGACGGAGAGCCGGCAGCTTGCAGGAGGTGAAGAAGCAAGCCGCACAACAGCAGCATTGTGGGCGCAGCTCTCTTACTGCTGCGGGATGGTGCATTGCCACTCGTATGCCTTTGAAAATCACGTTAGCATGCGAATGGAAGAAGTTTTTGGACAACTTTGCAATGCATCTTGCTAGTGCTCCTGCAACGCTCCGTGGAAACTCTTGCGGGTCTCTTTGCTCTGCGAGATGCAAAGAACTGGGTGAACTCGTCAAGCAAGATCGGAAGATGTTTGCAGTGCTGGCACACTTTCTCTCTCGGCGAGAAGTCATGGAGAAGCTTTAGGCTAGAATGCAGACGACGAGAGAGGCAGAAGACGGAGGTACGGAGCTGTCTGGAGCGAAGTGCCGCTCGCGGGTGTCTATCGCCCGAAGCAGCGCTCCGGAGCGCACCGCCACCGGCACAAGCAGCAGTGCGCGAAGTAGCGGCTCTTTCGCCTTCGCTAGACGGAGAGCCGGCAGCTTGCAGGAGGTGAAGAAGCAAGCCGCACAACAGCAGCATTGTGGGCGCAGCTCTCGAACTGCTGCGGGATGGTGGTTTGCCACTCGTATGCCTTTGAAAATCACGTTAGCATGCGAATGGAAGAAGTTTTTTGGCAACTTTGCAATGCATCTTGCTAGTGCTCCTGCAACGCTCCGTGGAAACTCTTGCGGGTCTCTTTGCGCTGCGAGATGCAAAGAACTGGGTGAACTCGTCAAACAAGATCGGTAGATGTTTGCAGTGCTGGCACACTTTCTCTCTCGGCGAGAAGTCATGGAGAAGCTTTTGGCTAGGATGCAGACGACGAGAGAGGCAGAAGACGGAGGTACGGGGCTGTCCGGAGCGAAGTGCCGCTGGCCGGCGTCTTTCGCCCGAAGCAGCGCTCCGGAGCGCACCGCCACCGGCACAAGCAGCAGTGCGCGAAGTAGCGGCTCTTTCGCTTTCGCTAGACGGAGAGCCGGCAGCTTGCAGGAGGTGAAGAAGCAAGCCGCACAACAGCAGCATTGTGGGCGCAGCTCTCTTACTGCTGCGGGATGGTGGATTGCCACTCGTATGCCTTTGAAAATCACGTTAGCATGCGAATGGAAGAAGTTTTTGGACAACTTTGCAATGCATCTTGCTAGTGCTCCTGCAACGCTCCGTGGAAACTCTTGCGGGTCTCTTTGCGCTGCGAGATGCAAAGAACTGGGTGAACTCGTCAAGCAAGATCGGAAGATGTTTGCAGTGCTGGCACACTTTCTCTCTCGGCGAGAAGTCATGGAGAAGCTTTTGGCTAGGATGCAGACGACGAGAGAGGCAGAAGACGGAGGTACGGGGCTGTCCGGAGCGAAGTGCCGCTGGCCGGCGTCTTTCGCCCGAAGCAGCGCTCCGGAGCGCACCGCCACCGGCACAAGCAGCAGTGCGCGAAGTAGCGGCTCTTTCGCTTTCGCTAGACGGAGAGCCGGCAGCTTGCAGGAGGTGAAGAAGCAAGCCGCACAACACCAGACCACTGCGGCTAACTGGTTGCTAGATTTCCACGAATTTCAAGTTGCCACCAAGGGACAGGCTGCCACCAGTGCCAAGTCAGGCTGCTTGCAGAGTGCCTAAAGAGCTCTGCCAACTGAGACCAGGAACGTGGGCTGGTGAGTTTTGTATTCCGGGGCAGAAGCTGTGTCAGTATCAGGTAGGCCCTCAGTCCTTAGGGGCCGTCTGCCTGCTGGATTTCCGCCAATATCAAGATGCCGCCCAGGGACAAGCTGCCACCTGTGCCAACTCAGGCTGCTTTGAGAGTGCCCACGGAGCTCTGCAAACTGAGACCCGGAACGTGGGGTGGTGGGTTTTTTTTCCTGGGCAGAAGCCTTTGTCAGTACCAGGTAGGCTCTCAGTCCTTAGGGGCCGTCGGCCTGCCGGATTTCGACGAATATCAAGATGCCGCCCAGGGACAAGCTGCCACCTGTGGCAACTCACGCTGATTTTAGAGTACCCATGGAGCTCTGCAAACTGAGACCATGAACGTGTGTTGGCGAATTTTGTTTACCTGGGCAGAAGCCTTTGTCTGTTCCAGGTAGGCCCACGGCCCTTAGGGGCCGTCTGCCTGCTGGATTTCCGCCAATACCAAGATGCCGCCCAGGGACAAGCTGCCACCTGTGCTAACTCGGTCTGCTTTGAGAGTGCCCATGGAGCTCTGCAAACTGAGATGTGGAACGTGGGGTGGTGGGTTTTGTTTCCCTGGGCAGAAGCCTTTGTCAGTACCAGGAGGGCCCTTGTTCATCATGGGCAGGCTGCCTGCAGGATTTCCACAAATATCAAGATGCTGCCCAGGGACAAGCTGCCACTTGTGCCAACTCGCGCTGCTTTGAGGGTGCCCACGGAGCTCTGCAAACTGAGACCAGGAACGTAGGATTGTGGGTTTTGTTTTCCCGGGCAGAAGCCTCTCTCAGTGCCAGGTAGGCCCTTGTTCCTTAGGGGCAGGCTGGCAGGAAGATTTCCACAAATATCAAGATGCTGCCCAGGGACAAGCTGCCACCTGTGCCAACTCGGGCTGCTTTGAGAGTGCCCATGGAGCTCTGCAAACTGAGACCATGAACCTGGGGTGCTGAGTTTTGTTTCCCTGGGCAGAAGCATTTGCAGTGCCAGGTAGGCCCTTGGTCTTTAAGGGCAGGCAGCCTGCTGGATTTCCATGAATATCAAGATGCTGCCAAAGGACAAGCTGCCACCTGTGCCAACTCGCGCTGCTTTGAGAGTGCCCTTGGAGCTCTGCAAAGTGAGACCAGGAACGTGCGTTGGTGAGTTTTGTTTCCCCGGGCAGAAGCATTTGTCAGTACCAGGTAGGCCCTCGGAATTTCAGGGCCGACTGCCTGCTGGATTTCCACGAATATCAAGATGCTGCCCAGGGACAAGCTGCCACCTGTGCCAACTCGGGCTGCTTTGAGGGTGCCCATGGAGCTCTGCAAACTGAGACCAGAAACGTGGGGTGCTGGGTTTTGTTTCCCCTGGCAGAAGCCTTTGTCAGTACCAGGTCGGCCCTTGGCCCTTGGGGGCCGGCTGCCTGCAGGATTTCCACAAATATCAAGATGCCGCCCAGGGACAAACTGCCACCTGTGCCAACTTGGGCTGCTTTGAGAGTGCCCATGGAGCTCTGCAAACTGAGATGTGGAACATGGGCTGGTGGGTTTTCTTTCCCCGGGCAGAAGCCTCTCTCAGTACCAGGAGAGTCCTTGTTCCTCACGGGCAGGCTGCCGGCTGGATTTCCACGAATATCAAGATGCTGCCCAGGGACCAGCTGCCACTTGGGCCAACTCGCGCTGCTATGAGGGTGCCCACGGAGCTCTGCAAACTGAGACCAGGAACGTAGGGTTGTGGGTTTTGTTTTCCCGGGCAGAAGCCTCTCTCAGTACCAGGTATGCCCTTTTTCCTTAGGTGCAGGCTGGCAGCAAGCTTTCCACGAATATCAAGATGCTGCCCAGGGACAAGCTGCCACCTGTGCCAACTCGCGCTGCTTTGAGAGTGCCCATGGTGCTCTGCAAACTGAGACCAGAAACGTGGGGTGCTGGGTTTTGTTTTCCAGGGCAGAAGCCTTTGTCAGTACCAAGTAGGACCTTGTTCCTTAGGGACAGCCTGGCAGCAAGATTTCCACGAATATCAAGATGCTGCCCAGGGATATTCTGCCACCTGTGCCAACTCACGCTGCTTTGAGAGTGCCCACGGAGTTCTTCAAACTGAGACCAGGAACGTGGGTTTGTCGGTGTTGTTTTCCCTGGCAGAAACATTTGCAGGACCAGGTAGGCCCTCAGCCCTTTGGGGGAGGCTGGCACCAGGATTTCCACGAAAATCAAGTTTCCGCCCAGGGACAAGCTGCCACCTTTGCCAACTCACGCTGCTTTGAGAGTGCCCACGGAGCTCTGCAAACTGTGACCAAGACCGTGGGGTGCTGAGTTTTGTTTTCCCGGGCAGAAGTATTTGTCAGTACTAGGTAGGCCCACGGTCTTTCAGGGCCGTCAGCCTGCTGAATTTCCACGAATATCAGGATGCTGCCCACGGAGGAGCTGCCACCTGTGCCAACTTGGGCTGCTTTGAGAGTGCCCATGGTGCTCTGCAAACTGAGACCAGAAACGTGGGGTGCTGGGTTTTGTTTTCCAGGGCAGAAGCCTTTGTCAGTACCAGGAGGGTCCTTGTTCCTTAGGGGCAGTCTGCCTGCTGGATTTCCACGAATATCAAGATGCTGCCCAGGGACAAGCTGCCACCTGTGCCAACTCGGGCTGCTTTGAGAGTGCCCATGGAGCTCTGCAAACTGGGACCAGGAAAGTGGTGTTCTGAGTATTGTTTTCCCGGGCAGAAGCCTTTGTCAGTACCAGGTAGGCCCTCGGCCCTTTGGGGGCCGGCAGCCTGCTGGATTTCCATGAATCTGAACATGCCGCCCAGGGATAAGCTGCCACATGTGCCAACTCGCGCTGCTTTGAGAGAGCCCATGGAGCTCTGCAAACTGAGACCAGGAACGTGGGGTGGTGAGTTTTGTTTTCCCGGTCAGAAGCCTTTGTCAGTGTCAGGAAGGCCCTTGTTCCACAGGGGCAGGCTGCCTGCTGGATTTCCACGAATAACAAGATGCCGCCCAGGGACAAGCTGCCACCTGTGCCAACTCGGGCTGCTTTGAGAGTGCCCACGGAGCTCTGCAAACTGAGACCAGGAAGGTAGGTTTGTGGGTTTTGTTTTCCCGGGCAGAAGCCTTTGTCAGTACCAGGTAGGCCCTTGTTCCTTAGGGGCAGGCTGCCTGCAGGATTTCCACGAATATCAAGATGCTGCCCAGGGGCAAGCTGCCACCTGTGCCAACTCGCGCTGCTTTGAGAGTGCCCATGGTGCTCTGCAAACTGAGACCAGAAACATGGTGTTCTGAGTTTTGTTTTCCCGGGCAGAAGCCTTTGTCAGTACCAGGTCGGCCCTTGGCCCTTGGGGGCCAGCTGCCTGCAGGATTTCCACGAATATCAAGATGCTGCCCAGGGACAAGCTGCCACTTGGGCCAACTCGCGCTGCTTTGAGGGTGCCCACGGAGCTCTGCAAACTGAGACCATAACCTAGGGTTGTGGGTTTTGTTTTCTCGGGCAGAAGCCTCTCTCAGTACCAGGTAGGCCCTTGTTCCTTAGGGGCAGGCTGCCTGCTGAATTTCCACGAATATCAAGATGCTGCCCAGGGACAAGCTGCCACCTGTGCCAGCTCGGGCTGCTTTGAGGGTGCCCACGGAGCTCTAAAAACTGAGACAGGGTACATGGGGGTTATGGGTTATGTTTCCCCGGGCAGAAGCCATTGTAAGTACCAGGTAGGCCCTCGGCCCTTAGGGGCAGGCTGGCAGCAAGACTTCCACGAATATCAAGATGCCGCCCAGGGACAAGCTGCCACCTGTTGCCAACTCACGCTGCTTTGAGAGTGCCCACGGATCTCTTCAAACTGAGCCAAAGTATGTGGGGTTTCGGGTTTTTTTTTTCCCGGGCAGAACCCTTTGTCAGTACCAAGTAGGACCTCGGCCCTTAGAGGCAGTCTGCCTGCTGGATTTCCACGCATATCTAGATGCCGCCCAGGAACAAGCTGCCACCTGTGCCAACTTGGGCTGCTTTGAGAGTACCCATGGTGCTCTACAAACAGAAACCAGGAGCGTGGGATGGTGAGTTTTTTTTTTTCCTCGGCAGAAGCCTTTGTCAGTACCAGGTAGGCCCTCGGCCCTTCATGGCTGGCTGCCTGCTGGATTTCCACGAATATCAAGATGCCGCCCAGGGATATTCTGCCACCTGTGCCAACTCGGGCTGCTTTGAGAGTGCCCATGGTGCTCTGCAAACTGAGACCGGGACCGTGGGGTTCTGAGTTTTGTTTTCCCGGCAGAAGCCTTTGTCAGTACCAGGTAGGCCTTCGGCCCTATGGGTCCGGTTGCAGGCTGGATTTCCCCGAAATAACAAGATGCCGCCCAGGGACAAGCTGCCACCTGTGCCAACTCGGGCTGCTTTGAGAGTGCCCATGGAGCTCTTCAAACCGTGGCCTGGAACGTCGGGTAATGTGTCTTGTTTTGTTGGTAGAAGACTATCTCTGTACTAGGTCGGCCCTCCACCCTTAGCGGCCGGCTCCCCGCTGGATTTGCCCGAATATCACGGTGCCGTCCCGGGTCAAGCTGCCACCTGTGCCAACTCGGGCTGCTTTGAGAGTGCCCATGGAGCTCTACAAACTGAGACCAGCAACGTGGGATGGTGAGCTTTGTTTTTCTGGGAAGAAGCCTTTGTCAGTACCAGGTAGGCCCTCGGCCCTAAGGGGCCTGTTGCCTTCCTGGATATCCACAAATATCAAGATGCCTCTCAGGGACAAGCTGCCACCTGTGCTAGCTCTGGCTGCTTTGAGAGTGCCCACGGAACTCTGCAAACTGAGACTAAGACCTTGGGGTGGTGGGTTTTTTTCTCCTTGGGCAGTATAATGCACAATACCTAGGTGTCCCTAAGCACGTTGATGCTTGGTGCCTGCTCGATTTCTGTATTAATCAGGATGCCATCCAATTAAAGGCTGATAGCTGTGCCAACGTTGGGTGCTTGCACAGTGCCCACAGAGCTCTGCAAACTGAGACCTAGACGGTGAGGTGTTGAATTTTTTTTTCCTGGGCTGTTGCCCGCACAGTACTTTTGTGGCCATTTGGGGCCTGAGACCAGGAAGGTGAGAGGTGGTGAGTTTGGTTTCCCTGGGAAAAAGCTCACCACATTTTTTGGATGGGCCTTGCGTGCAGGCCCCGGTTGGCTGCTGTAATGCCGCATTGATCAAGATCTAGCTCACGTACAACCTGCCACCTGTGCCACCTCAGGCTGCTCTCACAGTGCCTGTGGATACAACGCTCTGTTTGACTCTTAGAGGTCTAATTACAAGCTGTGTTTGATAAATTATGAGTGTGGTAAATGAATGTGTTCTAGGAGTGTGAGATCCTTGAAATAGTATAATTTTTGATTTTCTTATGGTTGGAAGATCGTTTTACAAGCATAATGGGAATACTCCTTTTTTTAGGTACTTTTTCTTCTAGAAAGTATACCATAAGTGTTTTCTAATATTAAATGACAGAGCAGCCCGTTGATCCTTTACTGGAAATTTTTCCTATTTTTCAAAAATAACAGAAAAAAGCTCTTGCAAAAAATAAGGGGAAAAAATTGCTTTAAAAAGTATTTCATTACAGCTTTTAAAGGCAATTAAAGTGCACCCATTGCTGATGGGAAGCCGATAACTGGTTAAACATGTATTCACTTGTTATGTCTCTCTAAAGAAATACTCTAACATCAAGCAATTAATCCCTTCCATCATAGTTTTAAACCTCTTTCCTAGTTTAAATGTCAATGAAAAACATCATGAAGAACTCCATATGTATCTCTCCGATTCATCTTACATACAAAGCAACTATTTTTCCACCGGTTTGCTTGATGGTCTGCTTACTGCATTCAGCATTTTTTGGCATGCTTTTTTGCTTCTTTCTGCTGTCAATACTGGCCAATACATGCCATCTGCCAATGGTAGGATTTCTCTCACCTAAGCATATGGATTGAATCTTTAAGATCACTTTCGATAAAATGGATAAAAAAGGAGTTGTTTGATTCCACCTAACATTGAGTCTCTTGGTAAAGGTCACCTGGAGAAAAGTTTTTGCTTCTAGAATTCAACTCATGGATTGAAATATTTGAGAAGACTGATAGGCACTGGAGCATGGAGACACCTTCAGCCTCTGTGGATATAAAGCCCAGATTAAAATGATCAATTCTCTCAACTTGATGGACTGTACTGAGCAGAATTCTGACTAGAATCTCTTTCACACATAGAACACCCTGTTCAAGACACATGGTAAGATGAAGCTCACCTCCGGTTCCCTGCAGGTATTTGTATTTCTAATGAGTCTTTGGGATGCCTAGGTGATTTTCAGATGTCTTAAAGATGAGACAAAGCCCACGACTTTCTCAAGACCTGGAACCATCTCCCTAGAAGCTGCAAAACACACAATGCCTCACTTGTGTCAAATTTGCCAAAGCAAGGACTAGAGCAAGAACTGGATGCAAAATACTTACACAGAGATGATAGTTTTTAAGATATTCATCAGATATTCTTCACATGGGAAGAGTCTTTGAACTCTTCTGTGATAGAACCCCAAAACTAAATGTTTTTTTTTTCATTGAGCACTCTTCTTGATGCAATTCTTCAACTTGGCATGGCTTAATTCAATAGCATCCAAGTCAGAGAAAAATTGATAAAGGCAGATAGGAAAGAAAATTAGAAATTCGTTACTCAGAGCGTGAGTAGGAAGACAGGGAGCCATTCAAAAGAATAAGGAAACAAAACAGGAGCAGTGAAAATGAGACACATCCTGCATCTTTCCGGCGGGGAAGATGGATTATTTAATTAGTGACAAAATTAGAAGAGCCTGAACATTTGCTGTCCCACAACAGGAACAGAAAAAACCATTGGGCACGCACATAATAGCCAAAGAAACATAACAAAGAGAAGGAAATACAGAGAATAGGAAAAAGAAGTAAGACGCTTTTTTCAATCATTGAAATTCAGGTGGTGTATCATTCTAATACACTTTTTTATACAGTAAAAGAGTAGTTATATACAGTCGGGTTAAATTGCAGCTATGTATCATTTTTAGACAGGAAATGTTTTCCAAGAAACATGTACCAGATTATATATACAAGTTCCTGACTGCCAAAGAAGAAAGTACAAAACAGCAAACACTTGGGTAAAGTCCCAGGAACCAGAGATCAAGATCTACACCGATATAAGGAGAGCGGTGAGTTTTTCAAGAAGCAAAAGCGAATGCAGCTGACTGTGCTTGTGGATGAAAAGCTGTGGGATTTTTTTGCAATTCCATTAAGAGCGCACAAAAGCGCGGTGCTCGGGCTGCCTCATGCTTCGCATGCTGCGAGATGCACAGAAATTAAGATGAGCAAGGTTCTTCAGCTTTGCCCTTTGTCAGCAGCTGCGCCACACCGATGGACTGGAATATCTCTCGAGATGTTTTCCTTTCTCAAGAATGTATTGTTGCTGTGTCTTGACCGCACAAGGATAAGTATGAAGAGATCATAGCCATCTCGAAATAAATTCGCCGCTTTATTAAAAAGATAAATGCTTCAACAATGCGCAGCCACGACAAAAATCAGGGCCAAGACTGGGAGACGTTTTGCTGTGCTGGCACCCAATTTCTGTCGGCAAAAAGTCATGGAGAAGCTTTTGGCTTGGATGCAGACGACGAGAGAGGCAGAAGACGGAGGTACGGGGCTGTCCGGAGCGAAGTGCCGCTGGCCTGCGTCTTTCGCCCGAAGCAGCGCGCCGGAGCGCACCGCCACCGGCACAAGCAGCAGTGCGCGAAGTAGCGGCTCTTTCGCTTTCGCTAGACGGAGAGCCGGCAGCTTGCAGGAGGTGAAGAAGCAAGCCGCACAACAGCAGCATTGAGGGCGCAGCTCTCTTACTGCTGCGGGATGGTGGGTTGCCATTCGTATGCCTATGAAAATCACGTTAGCATGCGAATGGAAGAAGTTTTTGGACAACTTTGCAATGCATCTTGCTAGTGCTCCTGCAACGCTCCGTGGAAACTCTTGCGGGTCTCTTTGAGCTGCGAGATGCAAAGAACTGGGTGAACTCGTCAAGCAAGATCGGAAGATGTTTGCAGTGCTGGCACACTTTCTCTCTCGGCGAGAAGTCATGGAGAAGCTTTTGGCTAGGATGCAGACGACGAGAGAGGCAGAAAGCCGGAGGTACGGGGCTGTCCGGAGCGAAGTGCCGCTGGCCGGCGTCTTTCGCCCGAAGCAGCGCTCCGGAGCGCACCGCCACCGGCACAAGCAGCAGTGCGCGAAGTAGCGGCTCTTTCGCTTTCGCTAGACGGAGAGCCGGCAGCTTGCAGGAGGTGAAGAAGCAAGCCGCACAACAGCAGCATTGTGGGCGCAGCTCTCGAACTGCTGCGGGATGGTGGATTGCCACTCGCATGCCTTTGAAAATCACGTTAGCATGCGAATGGAAGAAGTTTTTGGACAACTTTGCAATGCATCTTGCTAGTGCTCCTGCAACGCTCCGTGGAAACTCTTGCGGGTCTCTTTGCGCTGCGAGATGCAAAGAACTGGGTGAACTCGTCAAACAAGATCGGTAGATGTTTGCAGTGCTGGCACACTTTCTCTCTCGGCGAGAAGTCATGGAGAAGCTTTTGGCTAGGATGCAGACGACGAGAGAGGCAGAAGACGGAGGTACGGGGCTATCCGGAGCGAAGTGCCGCTGGCCGGCATCTTTCGCCCGAAGCAGCGCTCCGGAGCGCACCGCCACCGGCACAAGCAGCAGTGCGCGAAGTAGCGGCTCTTTCGCTTTCGCTAGACGGAGAGCGGGCAGCTTGCAGGAGGTGAAGAAGCAAGCCTCACAACACCAGCCCACTGCGGCTAGCTGGTTGCTAGATTTCCACGAATTTCAAGTTGCCACCAAGGGACAGGCTGCCACCAGTGCCAAGTCAGGCTGCTTGCAGAGTGCCTAAAGAGCTCTGCCAACTGAGACCAGGAACGTGGGCTGGTGAGTTTTGTATTCCGGGGCAGAAGCTGTGTCAGTATCAGGTAGGCCCTCAGTCCTTAGGGGCCGTCTGCCTGCTGGATTTCCGCCAATATCAAGATGCCGCCCAGGGACAAGCTGCCACCTGTGCCAACTCAGGCTGCTTTGAGAGTGCCCATGGAGCTCTGCAAACTGAGACCAGGAACGTGGCGTGGTGGGTTTTCTTTCCCCGGGCAGAAGCCTTTGTCCGTACCAGATAGGCCCTTGGCCCTTTGGGGCGGCTGCTCGCTGGATTTCCGCGAATATCAAGATGCCGCCCCAGGGACAAAACTGCCACCTGTGCCAATTCGGGCTGCTTTGAGTGTGCCCATGGAGTTCTGCAATCTGAGACCAGGCACGTGGTGTGGTGAGCTTAGTTTACCTGGGCAGAAGCCTTTGTCAGTACCAGGTAGGCCTTCGCCCTTCGGGGCCAGCTGCCTGCTGGGTTTTTGCGAATCTGAAGATGCTGCCCAGGGACAAGCTGCCACCTGTGCCAACTCGCGCTGCCTTGAGAGTGCCCATGGAGCTCTGCAAACTGAGACCATTAACGTGGGTTGGTCTGTTTTGTTTCCCTGGGCAGAAGCATTTGTCAGTACCAGGTAGGCCCTTGGCACTTATGGGCCGGCTGCCGGCTGGATTTCCGCCAATATCAAGATGCCGCCCAGGGGCAAGCTGCCACCTGTGCCAACTCGGGCTGCTTTAAGAGTGCCCACAGAGCTCTGCAAACTGAGACCCGGAACGTGGGGTTATGGGTTTTTTTTCCTGGGCAGAAGCCTTTGTCAATACCAAGTAGGCTCTCAGTCCTTAGGGGCCGTCGGCCTGCCGGTTTTCGACGAATATCAAGATGCCGCCCAGGGACAAGCTGCCACCTGTGGCAACTCATGCTGATTTTAGAGTACCCATGGAGCTCTGCAAACTGAGACCATGAACGTGTGTTGGCAAATTTTGTTTAACTGGGCAGAAGCCTTTGTCTGTTCCAGGTAGGCCCACGGCCCTTAGGGGCCGTCTGCCTGCTGGATTTCCGCCAATACCAAGATGCCGCCCAGGGACAAGCTGCCACCTGTGCCAACTCGGTCTGCTTTGAGAGTGCCCATGGAGCTCTGCAAACTGAGACCATGAACCTAGGGTGCTGAGTTTTGTTTCCCTGGGCAGAAGCATTTGCAGTGCCAGGTAGGCCCTTGGTCTTTAAGGGCAGGCAGCCTGCTGGATTTCCATGAATATCAAGATGCTGCCAAAGGACAAGCTGCCACCTGTGCCAACTCGCGCTGCTTTGAGAGTGCCCTTGGAGCTCTGCAAAGTGAGACCAGGAACGTGCGTTGGTGAGTTTTGTTTCCCCGGGCAGAAGCATTTGTCAGTACCAGGTAGGCCCTCGGAATTTCAGGGCCGACTGCCTGCTGGATTTCCACGAATATCAAGATGCTGCCCAGGGACAAGCTGCCACCTG
>NW_024037780.1:68382-105895 GCF_015832195.1 Motacilla alba alba
TGCTGCGGGATGGTGGATTGCCATTCGTATGCCTATGAAAATCACGTTAGCATGCGAATGGAAGAAGTTTTTTGGCAACTTTGCAATGCATCTTGCTAGTGCTCCTGCAACGCTCCGTGGAAACTCTTGCGGGTCTGTTTGCGCTCGAGATGCAAAGAACTGGGTGAACTCGTCAAGCAAGATCGGAAGATGTTTGCAGAGCTGGCACACTTTCTCTCTCGGCGAGAAGTCAGGGAGAAGCTTTAGGCTAGGATGCAGACGACGAGAGAGGCCGAAGACGGAGGTACGGGGCTGTCCGGAGCGAAGTGCCGCTGGCCGGCGTCTTTCGCCCGAAGCAGCGCGCCCCAGCGCACCGCCACCGGCACAAGCAGCAGTGCGCGAAGTAGCGGCTCTTTCGCTTTCGCTAGACGGAGAGCCGGCAGCTTGCAGGAGGTGAAGAAGCAAGCCGCACAACAGCAGCATTGTGGGCGCAGCTCTCTTACTGCTGCGGGATGGTGGATTGCCACTCGCATGCCTTTGAAAATCACGTTAGCATGCGAAAGGAAGAAGTTTTTGGACAACTTTGCAATGCATCTTGCTAGTGCTCCTGCAACGCACCGTGGAAACTCTTGCGGGTCTCTTTCCGCTGCGAGATGCAAAGAACTGGGTGAACGCGTCAAGCAAGATCGGAAGATGTTTGCAGAGCTGGCACACTTTCTCTCTCGGCGAGAAGTCAGGGAGAAGCTTTAGGCTAGGATGCAGACGACGAGAGAGGCAGAAGACGGAGGTACGGGGCTGTCCGGAGCGAAGTGCCGCTGGCCGGCGTCTTTCGCCCGAAGCAGCGCTCCGGAGCGCACCGCCGCCGGCACAAGCAGCAGTGCGCGAAGTAGCGGCTCTTTCGCTTTCGCTAGACGGAGAGCCGGCAGCTTGCAGGAGGTGAAGAAGCAAGCCGCACAACAGCAGCATTGTGGGCGCAGCTCTCTTACTGCTGCGGGATGGTGGATTGCCATTCGTATGCCTATGAAAATCACGTTAGCATGCGAATGGAAGAAGTTTTTTGGCAACATTGCAATGCATCTTGCTAGTGCTCTTGCAACGCTCCGTGGAAACTCTTGCGGGTCTCTTTGCGCTGCGAGATGCAAAGAACTGGGTGAACTCGTCAAGCAAGATCGGAAGATGTTTGCAGAGCTGGCACACTTTCTCTCTCGGCGAGAAGTCAGGGAGAAGCTTTAGGCTAGGATGCAGACGACGAGAGAGGCAGAAGACGGAGGTACGGGGCTGTCCGGAGCGAAGTGCCGCTGGCCGGCGTCTTTCGCCCGAAGCAGCGCTCCGGAGCGCACCGCCACCGGCACAAGCAGCAGTGCGCGAAGTAGCGGCTCTTTCGCTTTCGCTAGACGGAGAGCCGGCAGCTTGCAGGAGGTGAAGAAGCAAGCCGCACAACACCAGCCCACTGCGGCTAGCTGGTTGCTAGATTTCCACGAATTTCAAGTTGCCACCAAGGGACAGGCTGCCACCTGTGCTAACTCGGTCTGCTTTGAGAGTGCCCATGGAGCTCTGCAAACTGAGATGTGGAACGTGGGGTGGTGGGTTTTGTTTCCCTGGGCAGAAGCCTTTGTCAGTACCAGGTAGGCCCTTGTTCATCAGGGGCAGGCAGGCGGCTCAATTTCCACGAATATCAAGATGCTGCCCAGGGACAAGCTGCCACTTGTGCCAACTCGCGCTGCTTTGAGGGTGCCCACGGAGCTCTGCAAACTGAGACCAGGAAGGTAGGGTTGTGGGTTTTGTTTTCCCGGGCAGAAGCCTCTCTCAGTGCCAGGTAGGCCCTTGTTCCTTAGGGGCAGGCTGGCAGGAAGATTTCCACGAATATCAAGATGCTGCCCAGGGACAAGCTGCCACCTGTGCCAACTCGGGCTGCTTTGAGAGTGCCCATGGAGCTCTGCAAACTGAGACCATGAACCTGGGGTGCTGAGTTTTGTTTCCCTGGGCAGAAGCATTTGCAGTGCCAGGTAGGCCCTTGGTCTTTAAGGGCAGGCAGCCTGCTGGATTTCCATGAATATCAAGATGCTGCCAAAGGACAAGCTGCCACCTGTGCCAACTCGGGCTGCTTTGATGGTGCCCATGGAGCTCTGCAAACTGAGACCAGAAACGTGGGGTGCTGGGTTTTGTTTTCCAGGGCAGAAGCCTTTGTCAGTACCAAGTAGGCCCTTGTTCCTTAGGGACAGCCTGGCAGCAAGATTTCCCCGAATATCAAAATGCTGCCCAGGGATATTCTGCCACCTGTGCCAACTCGGGCTGCTTTGAGAGTGCCCACGGAGTTCTTCAAACTGAGACCAGGAACGTGGGTTTGTCGGTGTTGTTTTCCCGGGCAGAAACATTTGCAGGACCAGGTAGGCCCTCGGCCCTTTGGGGGGAGGCTGGCACCAGGATTTCCACGAAAATCAAGTTTCCGCCCAGGGACAAGCTGCCACCTTTGCCAACTCACGCTGCTTTGAGAGTGCCCACGGAGCTCTGCAAACTGTGACCAGGACCGTGGGGTGCTGAGTTTTGTTTTCCCGGGCAGAAGTATTTGTCAGTACTAGGTAGGCCCACGGTCTTTCAGGGCCGTCAGCCTGCTGAATTTCCACGAATATCAGGATGCTGCCCACGGAGGAGCTGCCACCTGAGCCAACTCGGTCTGCTTTGAGAGTGCCCATGGTGCTCTGCAAACTGAGACCAGAAACGTGGGGTGCTGGGTTTTGTTTTCCAGGGCAGAAGCCTTTGTCAGTACCAGGAGGGTCCTTGTTCCTTATGGGCAGTCTGCCTGCTGGATTTCCACGAATATCAAGATGCTGCCCAGGGACAAGCTGCCACCTGTGCCAACTCGGGCTGCTTTGAGAGTGCCCATGGAGCTCTGCAAACTGGGACCAGGAAAGTGGTGTTCTGAGTATTGTTTTCCCGGTCAGAAGCCTTTGTCAGTGTTAGGTCGGCCCTTGTTCCACAGGGGCAGGCTGCCTGCTGGATTTCCACGAATATCAAGATGCCGCCCAGGGACAAGCTGCCACCTGTGCCAACTCGGGCTGGTTTGAGAGTGCCCATGGAGCTCTGCAAACTGAGACCTGGAACGTGGGGTGGTGGGTTTTGTTTCCCCTGGCAGAAGCCTTTGTCAGTACCAGGTCAGGCCTTGGCCCTTGGGGGCCGGCTGCCTGCAGGATTTCCACAAATATCAAGATGCCGCCCAGGGACAAGCTGCCACCTGTGCCAACTCGCGCTGCTTTGAGAGTGCCCACGGTGCTCTGCAAACTGAGATGTGGAACGTGGGGTGGTGGATTTTGTTTCCCTGGGCAGAAGCCTTTCTCAGTACCAGGAGAGCCCTTGTTCCTCAGGGGCAGGCTGCCGGCTGGATTTCCACGAATATCAAGATGCCGCCCAGGGGCAAGCTGCCACCTGTGCCAACTCGGGCTGCTTTAAGAGTGCCCACAGAGCTCTGCAAACTGAGACCCGGAACGTGGGGTGGTGGGTTTTTTTTTCCTGGGCAGAAGCCTTTGTCAGTACCAGGTAGGCGCTCAGTCCTTAGGGGCCGTCGGCCTGCCGGATTTCGACAAATATCAAGATGCCGCCCAGGGACAAGCTGCCACCTGTGCTAACTCGGTCTGCTTTGAGAGTGCCCATGGAGCTCTGCAAACTGAGATGTGGAACGTGGGGTGGTGGGTTTTGTTTCCCTGGGCAGAAGCCTTTGTCAGTACCAGGAGGGCCCTTGTTCATCAGGGGCAGGCAGGCGGCTCAATTTCCACGAATATCAAGATGCTGCCCAGGGACAAGCTGCCACTTGTGCCAACTCGCGCTGCTTTGAGGGTGCCCACGGAGCTCTAAAAACTGAGACCAGGAACGTAGGATTGTGGGTTTTGTTTTCCCGGGCAGAAGCCTCTCTCAGTGCCAGGTAGGCCCTTGTTCCTTAGGGGCAGGCTGGCAGGAAGATTTCCACGAATATCAAGATGCTGCCCAGGGACAAGCTGCCACCTGTGCCAACTCGGGCTGCTTTGAGAGTGCCCATGGAGCTCTGCAAACTGAGACCATGAACCTGGGGTGCTGAGTTTTGTTTCCCTGGGCAGAAGCATTTGCAGTGCCAGGTAGGCCCTTGGTCTTTAAGGGCAGGCAGCCTGCTGGATTTCCATGAATATCAAGATGCTGCCAAAGGACAAGCTGCCACCTGTGCCAACTCGGGCTGCTTTGACGGTGCCCATGGAGCTCTGCAAACTGAGACCAGAAACGTGGGGTGCTGGGTTTTGTTTCCCCTGGCAGAAGCCTTTGTCAGTAACAGGTCGGCCCTTGGCCCTTGGGGGCCGGCTGCCTGCAGGATTTCCACGAATATCAAGATGCCGCCCAGGGACAAGCTGCCACCTGTGCCAACTTGGGCTGCTTTGAGAGTGCCCACGGAGCTCTGCAAACTGAGATGTGGAACATGGGCTGGTGGGTTTTCTTTCCCCGGGCAGAAGCCTTTGTCAGTACCAGGAGAGTCCTTGTTCCTCAGGGGCAGGCTGCCGGCTGGATTTCCACGAATATCAAGATGCTGCCCAGGGACCAGCTGCCACTTGGGCCAACTCGTGCTGCTATGAGGGTGCCCACGGACCTCTGCAAACTGAGACCAGGAACGTAGGGTTGTGGGTTTTGTTTTCCCGGGCAGAAGCCTCTCTCAGTACCAGGTATGCCCTTGTTCCTTAGGTGCAGGCTGGCAGCAAGCTTTCCACGAATATCAAGATGCTGCCCAGGGATATTCTGCCACCTGTGCCAACTCGGGCTGCTTTGAGAGTGCCCACGGAGCTCTGCAAACTGAGACCATGAACCTGGGGTGCTGAGTTTTGTTTCTCCGGGCAGAAGCATTTGCAGTGCCAGGTAGGCCCTCGGTCCTTAAGGGCAGGCAGCCTGCTGTATTTCCACGAATATCAAGATGCTGCCCAGGGACAAGCTGCCACCTGTGCCAACTCACGCTTCTTTGAGAGTGCCCATGTTGCTCTGCAAACTGAGACCAGAAACGTGGGGTGCTGGGTTTTGTTTTCCAGGGCAGAAGCCTTTGTCAGTACCAAGTAGGCCCTTGTTCCTTAGGGACAGCCTGGCAGCAAGATTTCCCCGAATATCAAAATGCTGCCCAGGGATATTCTGCCACCTGTGCCAACTCGGGCTGCTTTGATAGTGCCCACGGAGTTCTTCAAACTGAGACCAGGAACGTGGGTTTGTCGATGCTGTTTTCCCGGGCAGAAACATTTGCAGGACCAGGTAGGCCCTCGGCCCTTTGGGGGAGGCTGGCACCAGGATTTCCACGAAAATCAAGTTTCCGCCCAGGGACAAGCTGCCACCTTTGCCAACTCATGCTGCTTTGAGAGTGCCCACGGAGCTCTGCAAACTGTGACCAGGAACGTGGGGTGCTGAGTTTTGTTTTC
This sequence comes from Motacilla alba alba, assembly GCF_015832195.1. Classification (NCBI taxonomy): domain Eukaryota; kingdom Metazoa; phylum Chordata; class Aves; order Passeriformes; family Motacillidae; genus Motacilla; species Motacilla alba. The sequence goes on from NW_024037780.1 coordinate 73,776, forward strand.
CCGGGCAGAAGTATTTGTCAGTACTAGGTAGGCCCACGGTCTTTCAGGGCCGTCAGCCTGCTGAATTTCCACGAATATCAGGATGCTGCCCAGGGAGGAGCTGCCACCTGAGCCAACTCGGGCTGCTTTGAGAGTGCCCATGGTGCTCTGCAAACTGAGACCAGAAACGTGGAGTGCTGGGTTTTTTTTTCCCGGGCAGAAGCCTTTGTCAGTACCAGGAGGGTCCTTGTTCCTTATGGGCAGTCTGCCTGCTGGATTTCCACGAATATCAAGATGCTGCCCAGGGACAAGCTGCCACCTGTGCCAACTCGGGCTGCTTTGAGAGTGCCCATGGAGCTCTGCAAACTGGGACCAGGAAAGTGGTGTTCTGAGTATTGTTTTCCCGGTCAGAAGCCTTTGTCAGTGTCAGGTCGGCCCTTGTTCCACAGGGGCAGGCTGCCTGCTGGATTTCCACAAATATCAAGATGCCGCCCAGGGACAAGCTGCCACCTGTGCCAACTCGTGCTGGTTTGAGAGTGCCCATGGAGCTCTGCAAACTGAGACCAGAAACGTGGGGTGCTGGGTTTTGTTTCCCCGGGCAGAAGCCTTTGTCAGTACCAGGTCAGGCCTTGGCCCTTGGGGGCCGGCTGCCTGCAGGATTTCCACAAATATCAAGATGCCGCCCAGGGACAAGCTGCCACCTGTGCCAACTCGTGCTGCTTTGAGAGTGCCCACGGTGCTCTGCAAACTGAGATGTGGAACGTGGGGTGGTGGATTTTGTTTCCCTGGGCAGAAGCCTTTCTCAGTACCAGGAAGGCCCTTGTTCCTCAGGGGCAGGCTGCCGGCTGGATTTCCACGAATATCAAGATGCTGCCCAGGGACAAGCTGCCACTTGTGCCAACTCGCGCTGCTTTGAGGGTGCCCACGGAGCTCTGCAAACTGAGACCAGGAAGGTAGGGTTGTGGGTTTTGTTTTCCCGGGCAGAAGCCTTTGTCAGTACCAGGTAGGCCCTTGTTCCTTAGGGGCAGGTTGCCTGCAGGATTTCCACAAATATCAAGATGCCGCCCAGGGACAAGCTGCCACCTGTGCCAACTCACACTGCTTTGAGAGTGCCCACGGATCTCTTCAAACTGAGCCAAAGTATGTGGGGTTTCGGGTTTTTTTTTCCCGGGCAGAACCCTTTGTCAGTACCAAGTAGGACCTCGGCCCTTAGAGGCAGTCTGCCTGCTGGATTTCCACGCATATCTAGATGCCGCCCAGGAACAAGCTGCCACCTGTGCCAACTTGGGCTGCTTTGAGAGTACCCATGGTGCTCTACAAACAGAAACCAGGAGCGTGGGATGGTGAGGTTTTTTTTTTCCTCGGCAGAAGCCTTTGTCAGTACCAGGTAGGCCCTCGGCCCTTCATGGCTGGCTGCCTGCTGGATTTCCACGAATATCAAGATGCCGCCCAGGGATATTCTTTGCAATGCATCTTGCTAGTGCTCCTGCAACGCTCCGTGGAAACTCTTGCGGGTCTCTTTGCGCTGCGAGATGCAAAGAACTGGGTGAACTCGTCAAACAAGATCGGAAGATGTTTGCAGTGCTGGCACACTTTCTCTCTCGGCGAGAAGTGATGGAGAAGCTTTTGGCTAGGATGCAGACGACGAGAGAGGCAGAAGCCAGAGGTACGGGGCTATCCGGAGCGAAGTGCCGCTGGCCGGCGTCTATCGCCCGAAGCAGCGCTCCGGAGCGCACCGCCACCGGCACAAGCAGCAGTGCGCGAAGTAGCGGCTCTTTCGCTTTCGCTAGACGGAGAGCCGGCAGCTTGCAGGAGGTGAAGAAGCAAGCCGCACAACAGCAGCATTGTGGGCGCAGCTCTCTTACTGCTGCGGGATGGTGGATTGCCATTCGTATGCCTATGAAAATCACGTTAGCATGCGAATGGAAGAAGTTTTTTGGCAACTTTGCAATGCATCTTGCTAGTGCTCCTGCAACGCTCCGTGGAAACTCTTGCGGGTCTGTTTGCGCTGCGAGATGCAAAGAACTGGGTGAACTCGTCAAGCAAGATCGGAAGATGTTTGCAGAGCTGGCACACTTTCTCTCTCGGCGAGAAGTCAGGGAGAAGCTTTAGGCTAGGATGCAGACGACGAGAGAGGCAGAAGACGGAGGTACGGGGCTGTCCGGAGCGAAGTGCCGCTGGCCGGCGTCTTTCGCCCGAAGCAGCGCTCCGGAGCGCACCGCCGCCGGCACAAGCAGCAGTGCGCGAAGTAGCGGCTCTTTCGCTTTCGCTAGACGGAGAGCCGGCAGCTTGCAGGAGGTGAAGAAGCAAGCCGCACAACAGCAGCATTGTGGGCGCAGCTCTCTTACTGCTGCGGGATGGTGGATTGCCATTCGTATGCCTATGAAAATCACGTTAGCATGCGAATGGAAGAAGTTTTTTGGCAACATTGCAATGCATCTTGCTAGTGCTCTTGCAACGCTCCGTGGAAACTCTTGCGGGTCTCTTTGCGCTGCGAGATGCAAAGAACTGGGTGAACTCGTCAAGCAAGATCGGAAGATGTTTGCAGAGCTGGCACACTTTCTCTCTCGGCGAGAAGTCAGGGAGAAGCTTTAGGCTAGGATGCAGACGACGAGAGAGGCAGAAGACGGAGGTACGGGGCTGTCCGGAGCGAAGTGCCGCTGGCCGGCGTCTTTCGCCCGAAGCAGCGCTCCGGAGCGCACCGCCACCGGCACAAGCAGCAGTGCGCGAAGTAGCGGCTCTTTCGCTTTCGCTAGACGGAGAGCCGGCAGCTTGCAGGAGGTGAAGAAGCAAGCCGCACAACAGCAGCATTGTGGGCGCAGCTCTCTTACTGCTGCGGGATGGTGGATTGCCACTCGCATGCCTTTGAAAATCACGTTAGCATGCGAATGGAAGAAGTTTTTTGGCAACTTTGCAATGCATCTTGCTAGTGCTCCTGCAACGCTCCGTGGAAACTCTTGCGGGTCTCTTTGCGCTGCGAGATGCAAAGAACTGGGTGAACTCGTCAAACAAGATCGGAAGATGTTTGCAGTGCTGGCACACTTTCTCTCTCGGCGAGAAGTCATGGAGAAGCTTTAGGCTAGGATGCAGACGACGAGAGAGGCAGAAGACGGAGGTACGGGGCTGTCCGGAGCGAAGTGCCGCTGGCCGGCGTCTTTCGCCCGAAGCAGCGCTCCGGAGCGCACCGCCACCGGCACAAGCAGCAGTGCGCGAAGTAGCGGCTCTCTCGCTTTCGCTAGACGGAGAGCCGGCAGCTTGCAGGAGGTGAAGAAGCAAGCCGCACAACAGCAGCATTGTGGGCGCAGCTCTCGAACTGCTGCGGGATGGTGGATTGCCATTCGTATGCCTATGAAAATCACGTTAGCATGCGAATGGAAGAAGTTTTTGGCAACTTTGCAATGCATCTTGCTAGTGCTCTTGCAACGCTCCGTGGAAACTCTTGCGGGTCTCTTTGCGCTGCGAGATGCAAAGAACTGGGTGAACTCGTCAAACAAGATCGGAAGATGTTTGCAGAGCTGGCACACTTTCTCTCTCGGCGAGAAGTCAGGGAGAAGCTTTAGGCTAGGATGCAGACGACGAGAGAGGCAGAAGACGGAGGTACGGGGCTGTCCGGAGCGAAGTGCCGCTGGCCGGCGTCTTTCGCCCGAAGCAGCGCTCCGGAGCGCACCGCCACCGGCACAAGCAGCAGTGCGCGAAGTAGCGGCTCTTTCGCTTTCGCTAGACGGAGAGCCGGCAGCTTGCAGGAGGTGAAGAAGCAAGCCGCACAACAGCAGCCTTGTGTGCGCAGCTGTCGAACTGCTGCGGGATGGTGGATTGCCACTCGCATGCCTTTGAAAATCACGTTAGCATGCGAATGGAAGAAGTTTTTGGACAACTTTGCAATGCATCTTGCTAGTGCTCCTGCAACGCTCCGTGGAAACTCTTGCGGGTCTCTTTGAGCTGCGAGATGCAAAGAACTGGGTGAACTCGTCAAACAAGATCGGAAGATGTTTGCAGTGCTGGCACACTTTCTCTCTCGGCGAGAAGTCATGGAGAAGCTTTTGGCTAGGATGCAGACGACGAGAGAGGCAGAAGCCGGAGGTACGGGGCTATCCGGAGCGAAGTGCCGCTGGCCGGCGTCTTTCGCCCGAAGCAGCGCTCCGGAGCGCACCGCCACCGGCACAAGCAGCAGTGCGCGAAGTAGCGGCTCTTTCGCTTTCGCTAGACGGAGAGCCGGCAGCTTGCAGGAGGTGAAGAAGCAAGCCGCACAACACCAGCCCACTGCGGCTAGCTGGTTGCTAGATTTCCACGAATTTCAAGTTGCCACCAAGGGACAGGCTGCCACCAGTGCCAAGTCAGGCTGCTTGCAGAGTGCCTAAAGAGCTCTGCCAACTGAGACCAGGAACGTGGGCTGGTGAGTTTTGTATTCCGGGGCAGAAGCTGTGTCAGTATCAGGTAGGCCCTCAGTCCTTAGGGGCCGTCTGCCTGCTGGATTTCCGCCAATATCAAGATGCCGCCCAGGGACAAGCTGCCACCTGTGCCAACTCAGGCTGCTTTGAGAGTGCCCATGGAGCTCTGCAAACTGAGACCAGGAACGTGGCGTGGTGGGTTTTCTTTCCCCGGTCAGAAGCCTTTGTCAGTACCAGATAGGCCCTTGGACCTCTGGGGCGGCTGCTCGCTGGATTTCCGCGAATATCAAGATGCCGCCCAGGGACAAACTGCCACCTGTGCCAATACGGGCTGCTTTGAGTGTGCCCATGGAGTTCTGCAATCTGAGACCAGGCACGTGGTGTGGTGAGCTTAGTTTACCTGGGCAGAAGCCTTTGTCAGTACCAGGTAGGCCTTCGCCCTTCGGGGCCAGCTGCCTGCTGGGTTTTTGCGAATCTGAAGATGCTGCCCAGGGACAAGCTGCCACCTGTGCCAACTCGCGCTGCCTTGAGAGTGCCCATGGAGCTCTGCAAACTGAGACCATTAACGTGGGTTGGTCTGTTTTGTTTCCCTGGGCAGAAGCATTTGTCAGTACCAGGTAGGCCCTTGGCACTTATGGGCCGGCTGCCGGCTGGATTTCCACGAATATCAAGATGCCGCCCAGGGGCAAGCTGCCACCTGTGCCAACTCGGGCTGCTTTAAGAGTGCCCACAGAGCTCTGCAAACTGAGACCCGGAACGTGGGGTGGTGGGTTTTTTTTTCCTGGGCAGAAGCCTTTGTCAGTACCAGGTAGGCGCTCAGTTCTTAGGGGCCGTCGGCCTGCCGGATTTCGACAAATATCAAGATGCCGCCCAGGGACAAGCTGCCACCTGTGCTAACTCGGTCTGCTTTGAGAGTGCCCATGGAGCTCTGCAAACTGAGATGTGGAACGTGGGGTGGTGGGTTTTGTTTCCCTGGGCAGAAGCCTTTGTCAGTACCAGGAGGGCCCTTGTTCATCAGGGGCAGGCAGGCGGCTCAATTTCCACGAATATCAAGATGCTGCCCAGGGACAAGCTGCCACTTGTGCCAACTCGCGCTGCTTTGAGGGTGCCCACGGAGCTCTAAAAACTGAGACCAGGAACGTAGGATTGTGGGTTTTGTTTTCCCGGGCAGAAGCCTCTCTCAGTGCCAGGTAGGCCCTTGTTCCTTAGGGGCAGGCTGGCAGGAAGATTTCCACGAATATCAAGATGCTGCCCAGGGACAAGCTGCCACCTGTGCCAACTCGGGCTGCTTTGAGAGTGCCCATGGAGCTCTGCAAACTGAGACCATGAACCTGGGGTGCTGAGTTTTGTTTCCCTGGGCAGAAGCATTTGCAGTGCCAGGTAGGCCCTTGGTCTTTAAGGGCAGGCAGCCTGCTGGATTTCCATGAATATCAAGATGCTGCCAAAGGACAAGCTGCCACCTGTGCCAACTCGGGCTGCTTTGACGGTGCCCATGGAGCTCTGCAAACTGAGACCAGAAACGTGGGGTGCTGGGTTTTGTTTCCCCTGGCAGAAGCCTTTGTCAGTAACAGGTCGGCCCTTGGCCCTTGGGGGCCGGCTGCCTGCAGGATTTCCACGAATATCAAGATGCCGCCCAGGGACAAGCTGCCACCTGTGCCAACTTGGGCTGCTTTGAGAGTGCCCACGGAGCTCTGCAAACTGAGATGTGGAACATGGGCTGGTGGGTTTTCTTTCCCCGGGCAGAAGCCTTTGTCAGTACCAGGAGAGTCCTTGTTCCTCAGGGGCAGGCTGCCGGCTGGATTTCCACGAATATCAAGATGCTGCCCAGGGACCAGCTGCCACTTGGGCCAACTCGTGCTGCTATGAGGGTGCCCACGGAGCTCTGCAAACTGAGACCAGGAACGTAGGGTTGTGGGTTTTGTTTTCCCGGGCAGAAGCCTCTCTCAGTACCAGGTATGCCCTTGTTCCTTAGGTGCAGGCTGGCAGCAAGCTTTCCACGAATATCAAGATGCTGCCCAGGGATATTCTGCCACCTGTGCCAACTCGGGCTGCTTTGAGAGTGCCCACGGAGCTCTGCAAACTGAGACCATGAACCTGGGGTGCTGAGTTTTGTTTCTCCGGGCAGAAGCATTTGCAGTGCCAGGTAGGCCCTCGGTCCTTAAGGGCAGGCAGCCTGCTGTATTTCCACGAATATCAAGATGCTGCCCAGGGACAAGCTGCCACCTGTGCCAACTCACGCTTCTTTGAGAGTGCCCATGTTGCTCTGCAAACTGAGACCAGAAACGTGGGGTGCTGGGTTTTGTTTTCCAGGGCAGAAGCCTTTGTCAGTACCAAGTAGGCCCTTGTTCCTTAGGGACAGCCTGGCAGCAAGATTTCCCCGAATATCAAAATGCTGCCCAGGGATATTCTGCCACCTGTGCCAACTTGGGCTGCTTTGAGAGTGCCCACGGATCTCTTCAAACTGAGCCAAAGTATGTGGGGTTTCGGGTTTTTTTTTCCCGGGCAGAACCCTTTGTCAGTACCAAGTAGGACCTCGGCCCTTAGAGGCAGTCTGCCTGCTGGATTTCCACGCATATCTAGATGCCGCCCAGGAACAAGCTGCCACCTGTGCCAACTTGGGCTGCTTTGAGAGTACCCATGGTGCTCTACAAACAGAAACCAGGAGCGTGGGATGGTGAGGTTTTTTTTTTCCTCGGCAGAAGCCTTTGTCAGTACCAGGTAGGCCCTCGGCCCTTCATGGCTGGCTGCCTGCTGGATTTCCACGAATATCAAGATGCCGCCCAGGGATATTCTTTGCAATGCATCTTGCTAGTGCTCCTGCAACGCTCCGTGGAAACTCTTGCGGGTCTCTTTGCGCTGCGAGATGCAAAGAACTGGGTGAACTCGTCAAACAAGATCGGAAGATGTTTGCAGTGCTGGCACACTTTCTCTCTCGGCGAGAAGTGATGGAGAAGCTTTTGGCTAGGATGCAGACGACGAGAGAGGCAGAAGCCGGAGGTACGGGGCTATCCGGAGCGAAGTGCCGCTGGCCGGCGTCTATCGCCCGAAGCAGCGCTCCGGAGCGCACCGCCACCGGCACAAGCAGCAGTGCGCGAAGTAGCGGCTCTTTCGCTTTCGCTAGACGGAGAGCCGGCAGCTTGCAGGAGGTGAAGAAGCAAGCCGCACAACAGCAGCATTGTGGGCGCAGCTCTCTTACTGCTGCGGGATGGTGGATTGCCATTCGTATGCCTATGAAAATCACGTTAGCATGCGAATGGAAGAAGTTTTTTGGCAACTTTGCAATGCATCTTGCTAGTGCTCCTGCAACGCTCCGTGGAAACTCTTGCGGGTCTGTTTGCGCTCGAGATGCAAAGAACTGGGTGAACTCGTCAAGCAAGATCGGAAGATGTTTGCAGAGCTGGCACACTTTCTCTCTCGGCGAGAAGTCAGGGAGAAGCTTTAGGCTAGGATGCAGACGACGAGAGAGGCCGAAGACGGAGGTACGGGGCTGTCCGGAGCGAAGTGCCGCTGGCCGGCGTCTTTCGCCCGAAGCAGCGCGCCCCAGCGCACCGCCACCGGCACAAGCAGCAGTGCGCGAAGTAGCGGCTCTTTCGCTTTCGCTAGACGGAGAGCCGGCAGCTTGCAGGAGGTGAAGAAGCAAGCCGCACAACAGCAGCATTGTGGGCGCAGCTCTCTTACTGCTGCGGGATGGTGGATTGCCACTCGCATGCCTTTGAAAATCACGTTAGCATGCGAAAGGAAGAAGTTTTTGGACAACTTTGCAATGCATCTTGCTAGTGCTCCTGCAACGCACCGTGGAAACTCTTGCGGGTCTCTTTCCGCTGCGAGATGCAAAGAACTGGGTGAACGCGTCAAGCAAGATCGGAAGATGTTTGCAGAGCTGGCACACTTTCTCTCTCGGCGAGAAGTCAGGGAGAAGCTTTAGGCTAGGATGCAGACGACGAGAGAGGCAGAAGACGGAGGTACGGGGCTGTCCGGAGCGAAGTGCCGCTGGCCGGCGTCTTTCGCCCGAAGCAGCGCTCCGGAGCGCACCGCCGCCGGCACAAGCAGCAGTGCGCGAAGTAGCGGCTCTTTCGCTTTCGCTAGACGGAGAGCCGGCAGCTTGCAGGAGGTGAAGAAGCAAGCCGCACAACAGCAGCATTGTGGGCGCAGCTCTCTTACTGCTGCGGGATGGTGGATTGCCATTCGTATGCCTATGAAAATCACGTTAGCATGCGAATGGAAGAAGTTTTTTGGCAACATTGCAATGCATCTTGCTAGTGCTCTTGCAACGCTCCGTGGAAACTCTTGCGGGTCTCTTTGCGCTGCGAGATGCAAAGAACTGGGTGAACTCGTCAAGCAAGATCGGAAGATGTTTGCAGAGCTGGCACACTTTCTCTCTCGGCGAGAAGTCAGGGAGAAGCTTTAGGCTAGGATGCAGACGACGAGAGAGGCAGAAGACGGAGGTACGGGGCTGTCCGGAGCGAAGTGCCGCTGGCCGGCGTCTTTCGCCCGAAGCAGCGCTCCGGAGCGCACCGCCACCGGCACAAGCAGCAGTGCGCGAAGTAGCGGCTCTTTCGCTTTCGCTAGACGGAGAGCCGGCAGCTTGCAGGAGGTGAAGAAGCAAGCCGCACAACACCAGCCCACTGCGGCTAGCTGGTTGCTAGATTTCCACGAATTTCAAGTTGCCACCAAGGGACAGGCTGCCACCTGTGCTAACTCGGTCTGCTTTGAGAGTGCCCATGGAGCTCTGCAAACTGAGATGTGGAACGTGGGGTGGTGGGTTTTGTTTCCCTGGGCAGAAGCCTTTGTCAGTACCAGGTAGGCCCTTGTTCATCAGGGGCAGGCAGGCGGCTCAATTTCCACGAATATCAAGATGCTGCCCAGGGACAAGCTGCCACTTGTGCCAACTCGCGCTGCTTTGAGGGTGCCCACGGAGCTCTGCAAACTGAGACCAGGAAGGTAGGGTTGTGGGTTTTGTTTTCCCGGGCAGAAGCCTCTCTCAGTGCCAGGTAGGCCCTTGTTCCTTAGGGGCAGGCTGGCAGGAAGATTTCCACGAATATCAAGATGCTGCCCAGGGACAAGCTGCCACCTGTGCCAACTCGGGCTGCTTTGAGAGTGCCCATGGAGCTCTGCAAACTGAGACCATGAACCTGGGGTGCTGAGTTTTGTTTCCCTGGGCAGAAGCATTTGCAGTGCCAGGTAGGCCCTTGGTCTTTAAGGGCAGGCAGCCTGCTGGATTTCCATGAATATCAAGATGCTGCCAAAGGACAAGCTGCCACCTGTGCCAACTCGGGCTGCTTTGATGGTGCCCATGGAGCTCTGCAAACTGAGACCAGAAACGTGGGGTGCTGGGTTTTGTTTTCCAGGGCAGAAGCCTTTGTCAGTACCAAGTAGGCCCTTGTTCCTTAGGGACAGCCTGGCAGCAAGATTTCCCCGAATATCAAAATGCTGCCCAGGGATATTCTGCCACCTGTGCCAACTCGGGCTGCTTTGAGAGTGCCCACGGAGTTCTTCAAACTGAGACCAGGAACGTGGGTTTGTCGGTGTTGTTTTCCCGGGCAGAAACATTTGCAGGACCAGGTAGGCCCTCGGCCCTTTGGGGGAGGCTGGCACCAGGATTTCCACGAAAATCAAGTTTCCGCCCAGGGACAAGCTGCCACCTTTGCCAACTCACGCTGCTTTGAGAGTGCCCACGGAGCTCTGCAAACTGTGACCAGGACCGTGGGGTGCTGAGTTTTGTTTTCCCGGGCAGAAGTATTTGTCAGTACTAGGTAGGCCCACGGTCTTTCAGGGCCGTCAGCCTGCTGAATTTCCACGAATATCAGGATGCTGCCCACGGAGGAGCTGCCACCTGAGCCAACTCGGTCTGCTTTGAGAGTGCCCATGGTGCTCTGCAAACTGAGACCAGAAACGTGGGGTGCTGGGTTTTGTTTTCCAGGGCAGAAGCCTTTGTCAGTACCAGGAGGGTCCTTGTTCCTTATGGGCAGTCTGCCTGCTGGATTTCCACGAATATCAAGATGCTGCCCAGGGACAAGCTGCCACCTGTGCCAACTCGGGCTGCTTTGAGAGTGCCCATGGAGCTCTGCAAACTGGGACCAGGAAAGTGGTGTTCTGAGTATTGTTTTCCCGGTCAGAAGCCTTTGTCAGTGTTAGGTCGGCCCTTGTTCCACAGGGGCAGGCTGCCTGCTGGATTTCCACGAATATCAAGATGCCGCCCAGGGACAAGCTGCCACCTGTGCCAACTCGGGCTGGTTTGAGAGTGCCCATGGAGCTCTGCAAACTGAGACCTGGAACGTGGGGTGGTGGGTTTTGTTTCCCCTGGCAGAAGCCTTTGTCAGTACCAGGTCAGGCCTTGGCCCTTGGGGGCCGGCTGCCTGCAGGATTTCCACAAATATCAAGATGCCGCCCAGGGACAAGCTGCCACCTGTGCCAACTCGCGCTGCTTTGAGAGTGCCCACGGTGCTCTGCAAACTGAGATGTGGAACGTGGGGTGGTGGATTTTGTTTCCCTGGGCAGAAGCCTTTCTCAGTACCAGGAGAGCCCTTGTTCCTCAGGGGCAGGCTGCCGGCTGGATTTCCACGAATATCAAGATGCTGCCCAGGGACAAGCTGCCACTTGTGCCAACTCGCGCTGCTTTGAGGGTGCCCACGGAGCTCTGCAAACTGAGACCAGGAAGGTAGGGTTGTGGGTTTTGTTTTCCCGGGCAGAAGCCTTTGTCAGTACCAGGTAGGCCCTTGTTCCTTAGGGGCAGGCTGCCTGCAGGATTTCCACGAATATCAAAATGCTGCCCAGGGACAAGCTGCCACCTGTGCCAACTCGTGCTGCTTTGAGAGTGCCCATGGAGCTCTGCAAACTGAGACCATGAATCTGGGGTGCTGAGTTTTGTTTCTCCGGGCAGAAGCATTTGAAGTGCCAGGTACGCCCTCGGTCCTTAAGGGCAGGCAGCCTGCTGGATTTCCACGAATATCAAGATGCTGCCCAGGGACAAGCTGCCACCTGTGCCAACTCGCGCTGCTTTGAGAGTGCCCATGGTGCTCTGCAAACTGGGACCAGAAACGTGGTGTTCTGAGTTTTGTTTTCCCGGGCAGAAGCCTTTGTCAGTACCAGGTCGGCCCTTGGCCCTTGGGGGCCAGCTGCCTGCAGGATTTCCACGAATATCAAAATGCTGCCCAGGGACAAGCTGCCACTTGTGCCAACTTGGGCTGCTTTGAGAGTGCCCACGGAGCTCTTCAAACTGAGCCAAAGTATGTGGGGTTTCGGGTTTTTTTTTCCCGGGCAGAAGCCTTTGTCAGTACGAAGTAGGCCCTCAGCCCTTAGAGGCAGTCTGCCTGCTGGATTTCCACGAATATCAAGATGCCACCCAGGGACAAGCTGCCACCTGTGCCAACTCGCGCTGCTTTGAGAGTGCCCATGGAGCTCTGCAAAGTTAGACCAGGAACTTGCCTTGGTGAGTTTTGTTTCCCCGGGCAGAAGCATTTGCAGTACCAGGCAGGCTCTCGGAACTTCAGGGCCGTCTGCCTGCAGGATTTCCACGAATATCAAGATTCTGCCCAGGGACAAGCTGCCACTTGGGCCAACTCGCGCTGCTTTGAGGGTGCCCACGGAGCTCTGCAAACTGAGACCATAACCTAGGGTTGTGGGTTTTGTTTTCTCGGGCAGAAGCCTCTCTCAGTACCAGGTAGGCCCTTGTTCCTTAGGGGCAGGCTGCCTGCTGAATTTCCACGAATATCAAGATGCTGCCCAGGGACAAGCTGCCACCTGTGCCAGCTCGGGCTGCTTTGAGGGTGCCCACGGAGCTCTAAAAACTGAGACAGGGTACATGGGGTTATGGGTTATGTTTCCCCGGGCAGAAGCCATTGTAAGTACCAGGTAGGCCCTCGGCCCTTAGGGGCAGGCTGGCAGCAAGACTTCCACAAATATCAAGATGCCGCCCAGGGACAAGCTGCCACCTGTGCCAACTCACGCTGCTTTGAGAGTGCCCACGGATCTCTTCAAACTGAGCCAAAGTATGTGGGGTTTCGGGTTTTTTTTTCCCGGGCAGAACCCTTTGTCAGTACCAAGTAGGACCTCGGCCCTTAGAGGCAGTCTGCCTGCTGGATTTCCACGCATATCTAGATGCCGCCCAGGAACAAGCTGCCACCTGTGCCAACTTGGGCTGCTTTGAGAGTACCCATGGTGCTCTACAAACAGAAACCAGGAGCGTGGGATGGTGAGGTTTTTTTTTTCCTCGGCAGAAGCCTTTGTCAGTACCAGGTAGGCCCTCGGCCCTTCATGGCTGGCTGCCTGCTGGATTTCCACGAATATCAAGGTGCCGCCCAGGGATATTCTTTGCAATGCATCTTGCTAGTGCTCCTGCAACGCTCCGTGGAAACTCTTGCGGGTCTCTTTGCGCTGCGAGATGCAAAGAACTGGGTGAACTCGTCAAACAAGATCGGAAGATGTTTGCAGTGCTGGCACACTTTCTCTCTCGGCGAGAAGTGATGGAGAAGCTTTTGGCTAGGATGCAGACGACGAGAGAGGCAGAAGCCGGAGGTACGGGGCTATCCGGAGCGAAGTGCCGCTGGCCCCCGTCTTTCGCCCGAAGCAGCGCTCCGGAGCGCACCGCCACCGGCACAAGCAGCAGTGCGCGAAGTAGCGGCTCTTTCGCTTTCGCTAGACGGAGAGCCGGCAGCTTGCAGGAGGTGAAGAAGCAAGCCGCACAACAGCAGCATTGTGGGCGCAGCTCTCTTACTGCTGCGGGATGGTGGATTGCCATTCGTATGCCTATGAAAATCACGTTAGCATGCGAATGGAAGAAGTTTTTTGGCAACTTTGCAATGCATCTTGCTAGTGCTCCTGCAACGCTCCGTGGAAACTCTTGCGGGTCTGTTTGCGCTGCGAGATGCAAAGAACTGGGTGAACTCGTCAAGCAAGATCGGAAGATGTTTGCAGAGCTGGCACACTTTCTCTCTCGGCGAGAAGTCAGGGAGAAGCTTTAGGCTAGGATGCAGACGACGAGAGAGGCCGAAGACGGAGGTACGGGGCTGTCCGGAGCGAAGTGCCGCTGGCCGGCGTCTTTCGCCCGAAGCAGCGCGCCCCAGCGCACCGCCACCGGCACAAGCAGCAGTGCGCGAAGTAGCGGCTCTTTCGCTTTCGCTAGACGGAGAGCCGGCAGCTTGCAGGAGGTGAAGAAGCAAGCCGCACAACAGCAGCATTGTGGGCGCAGCTCTCTTACTGCTGCGGGATGGTGGATTGCCACTCGCATGCCTTTGAAAATCACGTTAGCATGCGAAAGGAAGAAGTTTTTGGACAACTTTGCAATGCATCTTGCTAGTGCTCCTGCAACGCTCCGTGGAAACTCTTGCGGGTCTCTTTGCGCTGCGAGATGCAAAGAACTGGGTGAACTCGTCAAGCAAGATCGGAAGATGTTTGCAGAGCTGGCACACTTTCTCTCTCGGCGAGAAGTCAGGGAGAAGCTTTAGGCTAGGATGCAGACGACGAGAGAGGCAGAAGACGGAGGTACGGGGCTGTCCGGAGCGAAGTGCCGCTGGCCGGCGTCTTTCGCCCGAAGCAGCGCTCCGGAGCGCACCGCCGCCGGCACAAGCAGCAGTGCGCGAAGTAGCGGCTCTTTCGCTTTCGCTAGACGGAGAGCCGGCAGCTTGCAGGAGGTGAAGAAGCAAGCCGCACAACAGCAGCATTGTGGGCGCAGCTCTCTTACTGCTGCGGGATGGTGGATTGCCATTCGTATGCCTATGAAAATCACGTTAGCATGCGAATGGAAGAAGTTTTTTGGCAACATTGCAATGCATCTTGCTAGTGCTCTTGCAACGCTCCGTGGAAACTCTTGCGGGTCTCTTTGCGCTGCGAGATGCAAAGAACTGGGTGAACTCGTCAAGCAAGATCGGAAGATGTTTGCAGAGCTGGCACACTTTCTCTCTCGGCGAGAAGTCAGGGAGAAGCTTTAGGCTAGGATGCAGACGACGAGAGAGGCAGAAGACGGAGGTACGGGGCTGTCCGGAGCGAAGTGCCGCTGGCCGGCGTCTTTCGCCCGAAGCAGCGCTCCGGAGCGCACCGCCACCGGCACAAGCAGCAGTGCGCGAAGTAGCGGCTCTTTCGCTTTCGCTAGACGGAGAGCCGGCAGCTTGCAGGAGGTGAAGAAGCAAGCCGCACAACACCAGCCCACTGCGGCTAGCTGGTTGCTAGATTTCCACGAATTTCAAGTTGCCACCAAGGGACAGGCTGCCACCTGTGCTAACTCGGTCTGCTTTGAGAGTGCCCATGGAGCTCTGCAAACTGAGATGTGGAACGTGGGGTGGTGGGTTTTGTTTCCCTGGGCAGAAGCCTTTGTCAGTACCAGGAGGGCCCTTGTTCATCAGGGGCAGGCAGGCGGCTCAATTTCCACGAATATCAAGATGCTGCCCAGGGACAAGCTGCCACTTGGGCCAACTCGCGCTGCTTTGAGGGTGCCCACGGAGCTCTGCAAACTGAGACCAGGAAGGTAGGGTTGTGGGTTTTGTTTTCCCGGGCAGAAGCCTCTCTCAGTGCCAGGTAGGCCCTTGTTCCTTAGGGGCAGGCTGGCAGGAAGATTTCCACGAATATCAAGATGCTGCCCAGGGACAAGCTGCCACCTGTGCCAACTCGGGCTGCTTTGAGAGTGCCCATGGAGCTCTGCAAACTGAGACCATGAACCTGGGGTGCTGAGTTTTGTTTCCCTGGGCAGAAGCATTTGCAGTGCCAGGTAGGCCCTTGGTCTTTAAGGGCAGGCAGCCTGCTGGATTTCCATGAATATCAAGATGCTGCCAAAGGACAAGCTGCCACCTGTGCCAACTCGGGCTGCTTTGATGGTGCCCATGGAGCTCTGCAAACTGAGACCAGAAACGTGGGGTGCTGGGTTTTGTTTTCCAGGGCAGAAGCCTTTGTCAGTACCAAGTAGGCCCTTGTTCCTTAGGGACAGCCTGGCAGCAAGATTTCCCCGAATATCAAAATGCTGCCCAGGGATATTCTGCCACCTGTGCCAACTCGGGCTGCTTTGAGAGTGCCCACGGAGTTCTTCAAACTGAGACCAGGAACGTGGGTTTGTCGGTGTTGTTTTCCCGGGCAGAAACATTTGCAGGACCAGGTAGGCCCTCGGCCCTTTGGGGGAGGCTGGCACCAGGATTTCCACGAAAATCAAGTTTCCGCCCAGGGACAAGCTGCCACCTTTGCCAACTCACGCTGCTTTGAGAGTGCCCACGGAGCTCTGCAAACTGTGACCAGGACCGTGGGGTGCTGAGTTTTGTTTTCCCGGGCAGAAGTATTTGTCAGTACTAGGTAGGCCCACGGTCTTTCAGGGCCGTCAGCCTGCTGAATTTCCACGAATATCAGGATGCTGCCCACGGAGGAGCTGCCACCTGAGCCAACTCGGTCTGCTTTGAGAGTGCCCATGGTGCTCTGCAAACTGAGACCAGAAACGTGGGGTGCTGGGTTTTGTTTTCCAGGGCAGAAGCCTTTGTCAGTACCAGGAGGGTCCTTGTTCCTTATGGGCAGTCTGCCTGCTGGATTTCCACGAATATCAAGATGCTGCCCAGGGACAAGCTGCCACCTGTGCCAACTCGGGCTGCTTTGAGAGTGCCCATGGAGCTCTGCAAACTGGGACCAGGAAAGTGGTGTTCTGAGTATTGTTTTCCCGGTCAGAAGCCTTTGTCAGTGTTAGGTCGGCCCTTGTTCCACAGGGGCAGGCTGCCTGCTGGATTTCCACGAATATCAAGATGCCGCCCAGGGACAAGCTGCCACCTGTGCCAACTCGGGCTGGTTTGAGAGTGCCCATGGAGCTCTGCAAACTGAGACCTGGAACGTGGGGTGGTGGGTTTTGTTTCCCCTGGCAGAAGCCTTTGTCAGTACCAGGTCAGGCCTTGGCCCTTGGGGGCCGGCTGCCTGCAGGATTTCCACAAATATCAAGATGCCGCCCAGGGACAAGCTGCCACCTGTGCCAACTCGCGCTGCTTTGAGAGTGCCCACGGTGCTCTGCAAACTGAGATGTGGAACGTGGGGTGGTGGATTTTGTTTCCCTGGGCAGAAGCCTTTCTCAGTACCAGGAGAGCCCTTGTTCCTCAGGGGCAGGCTGCCGGCTGGATTTCCACGAATATCAAGATGCTGCCCAGGGACAAGCTGCCACTTGTGCCAACTCGCGCTGCTTTGAGGGTGCCCACGGAGCTCTGCAAACTGAGACCAGGAAGGTAGGGTTGTGGGTTTTGTTTTCCCGGGCAGAAGCCTTTGTCAGTACCAGGTAGGCCCTTGTTCCTTAGGGGCAGGCTGCCTGCAGGATTTCCACGAATATCAAAATGCTGCCCAGGGACAAGCTGCCACCTGTGCCAACTCGTGCTGCTTTGAGAGTGCCCATGGAGCTCTGCAAACTGAGACCATGAATCTGGGGTGCTGAGTTTTGTTTCTCCGGGCAGAAGCATTTGAAGTGCCAGGTACGCCCTCGGTCCTTAAGGGCAGGCAGCCTGCTGGATTTCCACGAATATCAAGATGCTGCCCAGGGACAAGCTGCCACCTGTGCCAACTCGCGCTGCTTTGAGAGTGCCCATGGTGCTCTGCAAACTGAGACCAGAAACGTGGTGTTCTGAGTTTTGTTTTCCCGGGCAGAAGCCTTTGTCAGTACCAGGTAGGCCGTTGGCCCTTGGGGGCCAGCTGCCTGCAGGATTTCCACGAATATCAAAATGCTGCCCAGGGACAAGCTGCCACTTGTGCCAACTTGGGCTGCTTTGAGAGTGCCCACGGAGCTCTTCAAACTGAGCCAAAGTATGTGGGGTTTCGGGTTTTTTTTTCCCGGGCAGAAGCCTTTGTCAGTACGAAGTAGGCCCTCAGCCCTTAGAGGCAGTCTGCCTGCTGGATTTCCACGAATATCAAGATGCCACCCAGGGACAAGCTGCCACCTGTGCCAACTCGGGCTGCTTTGAGAGTGCCCATGGAGCTCTGCAAAGTTAGACCAGGAACTTGCCTTGGTGAGTTTTGTTTCCCCGGGCAGAAGCATTTGCAGTACCAGGCAGGCTCTCGGAACTTCAGGGCCGTCTGCCTGCTGGATTTCCACGAATATCAAGATGCTGCCCAGGGACAAGCTGCCACTTGGGCCAACTCGCGCTGCTTTGAGGGTGCCCACGGAGCTCTGCAAACTGAGACCATAACCTAGGGTTGTGGGTTTTGTTTTCTCGGGCAGAAGCCTCTCTCAGTACCAGGTAGGCCCTTGTTCCTTAGGGGCAGGCTGCCTGCTGAATTTCCACGAATATCAAGATGCTGCCCAGGGACAAGCTGCCACCTGTGCCAGCTCGGGCTGCTTTGAGAGTGCCCACGGAGCTCTGCAAACTGAGACCATAACCTAGGGTTGTGGGTTTTGTTTTCTCGGGCAGAAGCCTCTCTCAGTACCAGGTAGGCCCTTGTTCCTTAGGGGCAGGCTGCCTGCTGAATTTCCACGAATATCAAGATGCTGCCCAGAGACAAGCTGCCACCTGTGCCAGCTCGGGCTGCTTTGAGGGTGCCCACGGAGCTCTAAAAACTGAGACAGGGTACATGGGGTTATGGGTTATGTTTCCCCGGGCAGAAGCCATTGTAAGTACCAGGTAGGCCCTCGGCCCTTAGGGGCAGGCTGGCAGCAAGACTTCCACGAATATCAAGATGCCGCCCAGGGACAAGCTGCCACCTGTGCCAACTCACGCTGCTTTGAGAGTGCCCACGGATCTCTTCAAACTGAGCCAAAGTATGTGGGGTTTCGGGTTTTTTTTTCCCGGGCAGAACCCTTTGTCAGTACCAAGTAGGACCTCGGCCCTTAGAGGCAGTCTGCCTGCTGGATTTCCACGCATATCTAGATGCCGCCCAGGAACAAGCTGCCACCTGTGCCAACTCGGGCTGCTTTGAGAGTGCCCATGGAGCTCTGCAAACTGAGACCGGGACCGTGGGGTTCTGAGTTTTGTTTTCCCGGCAGAAGCCTTTGTCAGTACCAGGTAGGCCTTCGGCCCTATGGGTCCGGTTGCAGGCTGGATTTCCCCGAATAACAAGATGCCGCCCAGGGACAAGCTGCCACCTGTGCCAACTCGGGCTGCTTTGAGAGTGCCCATGGAGCTCTTCAAACTGTGGCCTGGAACGTCGGGTAGTGTGTCTTGTTTTGCTGGGTAGAAGACTATCTCTGTACTAGGTCGGCCCTCCACCCTTAGCAGCTGGCTCCCCGCTGGATTTGCCCGAATATCACGGTGCCGTCCCGGGTCAAGCTGCCACCTGTGCCAACTCGGGCTGCTTTGAGAGTGCCCATGGAGCTCTACAAACTGAGACCAGCAACGTGGGATGGTGAGCTTTGTTTTTCTGGGAAGAAGCCTTTCTCAGTACCAGGTAGGCCCTCGGCCCTAAGGGGCCTGTTGCCTCCTGGATATCCACAAATATCAAGATGCCTCTCAGGGACAAGCTGCCACCTGTGCTAGCTCTGGCTGCTTTGAGAGTGCCCACGGAATTCTGCAAACTGAGACTAAGACCTTGGGGTGGTGGGTTTTTTTCTCCTTGGGCAGTATAATGCACAATACCTAGGTGTCCCTAAGCACGTTGATGCTTGGTGCCTGCTCGATTTCTGTATTAATCAGGATGCCATCCAATTAAAGGCTGATAGCTGTGCCAACGTTGGGTGCTTGCACAGTGCCCACAGAGCTCTGCAAACTGAGACCTAGACGGTGAGGTGTTGAGTTTTTTTTCCTGGGCTGTTGCCCGCACAGTACTTTTGTGGCCATTTGGGGCCTGAGACCAGGAAGGTGAGGTGGTGAGTTTGGTTTCCCTGGGAAAAAGCTCACCACATTTTTTGGATGGGCCTTGCGTGCAGGCCCCGGTTGGCTGCTGTAATGCCGCATTGATCAAGATCTAGCTCACGTACAACCTGCCACCTGTGCCACCTCAGGCTGCTCTCACAGTGCCTGTGGATACAACGCTCTGTTTGACTCTTAGAGGTCTAATTACAAGCTGTGTTTGATAAATTATGAGTGTGGTAAATGAATGTGTTCTAGGAGTGTGAGATCCTTGAAATAGTATAATTTTTGATTTTCTTATGGTTGGAAGATCGTTTTACAAGCATAATGGGAATACTCCTTTTTTTAGGTACTTTTTCTTCTAGAAAGTATACCATAAGTGTTTTCTAATATTAAATGACAGAGCAGCCCGTTGATCCTTTACTGGAAATTTTTCCTATTTTTCAAAAATAACAGAAAAAAGCTCTTGCAAAAATAAGGGGAAAAAATTGCTTTAAAAAGTATTTCATTACAGCTTTTAAAGGCAATTAAAGTGCACCCATTGCTGATGGGAAGCCGATAACTGGTTAAACATGTATTCACTTGTTATGTCTCTCTAAAGAAATACTCTAACATCAAGCAATTAATCCCTTCCATCATAGTTTTAACCTCTTTCCTAGTTTAAATGTCAATGAAAAACATCATGAAGAACTCCATATGTATCTCTCCGATTCATCTTACATACAAAGCAACTATTTTTCCACCGGTTTGCTTGATGGTCTGCTTACTGCATTCAGCATTTTTTGGCATGCTTTTTTGCTTCTTTCTGCTGTCAATACTGGCCAATACATGCCATCTGCCAATGGTAGGATTTCTCTCACCTAAGCATATGGATTGAATCTTTAAGATCACTTTCGATAAAATGGATAAAAAAGGAGTTGTTTGATTCCACCTAACATTGAGTCTCTTGGTAAAGGTCACCTGGAGAAAAGTTTTTGCTTCTAGAATTCAACTCATGGATTGAAATATTTGAGAAGACTGATAGGCACTGGAGCATGGAGACACCTTCAGCCTCTGTGGATATAAAGCCCAGATTAAAATGATCAATTCTCTCAACTTGATGGACTGTACTGAGCAGAATTCTGACTAGAATCTCTTTCACACATAGAACACCCTGTTCAAGACACATGGTAAGATGAAGCTCACCTCCGGTTCCCTGCAGGTATTTGTATTTCTAATGAGTCTTTGGGATGCCTAGGTGATTTTCAGATGTCTAAAGATGAGACAAAGCCCACGACTTTCTCAAGACCTGGAACCATCTCCCTAGAAGCTGCAAAACACACAATGCCTCACTTGTGTCAAATTTGCCAAAGCAAGGACTAGAGCAAGAACTGGATGCAAAATACTTACACAGAGATGATAGTTTTTAAGATATTCATCAGATATTCTTCACATGGGAAGAGTCTTTGAACTCTTCTGTGATAGAACCCCAAAACTAAATGTTTTTTTTTTCATTGAGCACTCTTCTTGATGCAATTCTTCAACTTGGCATGGCTTAATTCAATAGCATCCAAGTCAGAGAAAAATTGATAAAGGCAGATAGGAAAGAAAATTAGAAATTCGTTACTCAGAGTGTGAGTAGGAAGACAGGGAGCCATTCAAAAGAATAAGGAAACAAAACAGGAGCAGTGAAAATGAGACACATCCTGCATCTTTCCGGCGGGGAAGATGGATTATTTAATTAGTGACAAAATTAGAAGAGCCTGAACATTTGCTGTCCCACAACAGGAACAGAAAAACCATTGGGCACGCACATAATAGCCAAAGAAACATAACAAAGAGAAGGAAATACAGAGAATAGGAAAAAGAAGTAAGACGCTTTTTTCAATCATTGAAATTCAGGTGGTGTATCATTCTAATACACTTTTTTATACAGTAAAAGAGTAGTTATATACAGTCGGGTAAATTGCAGCTATGTATCATTTTTAGACAGGAAATGTTTTCCAAGAAACATGTACCAGATTATATATACAAGTTCCTGACTGCCAAAGAAGAAAGTACAAAACAGCAAACACTTGGGTAAAGTCCCAGGAACCAGAGATCAAGATCTACACCGATATAAGGAGAGCGGTGAGTTTTTCAAGAAGCAAAAGCGAATGCAGCTGACTGTGCTTGTGGATGAAAAGCTGTGGGATTTTTTGCAATTCCATTAAGAGCGCACAAAAGCGCGGTGCTCGGCTGCCTCATGCTTCGCATGCTGCGAGATGCACAGAAATTAAGATGAGCAAGGTTCTTCAGCTTTGCCCTTTTTCAGCAGCTGCGCCACACCGATGGACTGGAATATCTCTCGAGATGTTTTCCTTTCTCAAGAATGTATTGTTGCTGTGTCTTGACCGCACAAGGATAAGTATGAAGAGATCATAGCCATCTCGAAATAAATTCGCCGCTTTATTAAAAAGATAAATGCTTCAACAATGCGCAGCCACGACAAAAATCAGGGCCAAGACTGGGAGACGTTTGCTGTGCTGGCACCCAATTTCTGACGGCGAAAAGTCATGGAGAAGCTTTTGGCTTGGATGCAGACGACGAGAGAGGCAGAAGACGGAGGTACGGGGCTGTCCGGAGCGAAGTGCCGCTGGCCGGCGTCTTTCGCCCGAAGCAGCGCTCCGGAGCGCACAGCAGCAGTGCGCGAAGTAGCGGCTCTTTCGCTTTCGCTAGACGGAGAGCCGGCAGCTTGCAGGAGGTGAAGAAGCAAGCCGCACAACAGCAGCATTGTGGGCGCAGCTCTCGAACTGCTGCGGGATGGTGGATTGCCACTCGTATGCCTTTGAAAATCACGTTAGCATGCGAATGGAAGAAGTTTTTGGACAACTTTGCAATGCATCTTGCTAGTGCTCCTGCAACACTCCGTGGAAACTCTTGCGGGTCTCTTTGCGCTGCGAGATGCAAAGAACTGGGTGAACTCGTCAAGCAAGATCGGTAGATGTTTGCAGTTCTGGCACACTTTCTCTCTCGGCGAGAAGTCATGGAGAAGCTTTTGGCTAGGATGCAGACGACGAGAGAGGCAAAAGACGGAGGTACGGGGCTGTCCGGAGCGAAGTGCCGCTGGCCGGCGTCTTTCGCCCGAAGCAGCGCTCCGGAGCGCACCGCCACCGGCACAAGCAGCAGTGCGCGAAGTAGCGGCTCTTTCGCTTTCGCTAGACGGAGAGCCGGCAGCTTGCAGGAGGTGAAGAAGCAAGCCGCACAACAGCAGCCTTGTGTACGCAGCTCTCGAACTGCTGCGGGATGGTGGGTTGCCATTCGTATGCCTATGAAAATCACGTTAGCATGCGAATGGAAGAAGTTTTTGGACAACTTTGCAATGCATCTTGCTAGTGCTCCTGCAACGCTCCGTGGAAACTCTTGCGGGTCTCTTTGCGCTGCGAGATGCAAAGAACTGGGTGAACTCGTCAAGCAAGATCGGAAGATGTTTGCAGAGCTGGCACACTTTCTCTCTCGGCGAGAAGTCATGGAGAAGCTTTTGGCTAGGATGCAGACGACGAGAGAGGCAGAAGACGGAGGTACGGGGCTGTCCGGAGCGAAGTGCCGCTGGCCGGCGTCTTTCGCCCGAAGCAGCGCTCCGGAGCGCACCGCCACCGGCACAAGCAGCAGTGCGCGAAGAAGCGGCTCTTTCGCCTTCGGTAGACGGAGAGCCGGCAGCTTGCAGGAGGTGAAGAAGCAAGCCGCACAACAGCAGCATTGTGGGCGCAGCTCTCTTACTGCTGCGGGATGGTGGATTGCCACTCGTATGCCTTTGAAAATCACGTTAGCATGCGAATGGAAGAAGTTTTTGGACAACTTTGCAATGCATCTTGCTAGTGCTCCTGCAACGCTCCGTGGAAACTCTTGCGGGTCTCTTTGCGCTGCGAGATTCAAAGAACTGGGTGAACTCGTCAAACAAGATCGGTAGATGTTTGCAGTGCTGGCACACTTTCTCTCTCAGCGAGAAGAAATGGAGAAGCTTTTGGCTTGGATGCAGACGACGAGAGAGGCAGAAGACGGAGGTACGGGGCTGTCCGGAGCGAAGTGCCGCTGGCCGGCGTCTTTCGCCCGAAGCAGCGCTCCGGAGCGCACCGCCACCGGCACAAGCAGCAGTGCGCGAAGTAGCGGCTCTTTCGCTTTCGCTAGACGGAGAGCCGGCAGCTTGCAGGAGGTGAAGAAGCAAGCCGCACAACAGCAGCATTGTGGGCGCAGCTCTCTTACTGCTGCGGAATGGTGGATTGCCATTCGTATGCCTATGAAAATCACGTTAGCATGCGAATGGAAGAAGTTTTTGGACAACTTTGCAATGCATCTTGCTAGTGCTCCTGCAACGCTCCGTGGAAACTCTTGCGGGTCTCTTTGAGCTGCGAGATGCAAAGAACTGGGTGAACTCGTCAAGCAAGATCGGAAGATGTTTGCAGTGCTGGCACACTTTCTCTCTCGGCGAGAAGTCATGGAGAAGCTTTTGGCTAGGATGCAGACGACGAGAGAGGCAGAAGACGGAGGTACGGGGCTATCCGGAGCGAAGTGCCGCTGGCCGGCGTCTTTCGCCCGAAGCAGCGCTCCGGAGCGCACCGCCACCGGCACAAGCAGCAGTGCGCGAAGTAGCGGCTCTTTCGCTTTCGCTAGACGGAGAGCCGGCAGCTTGCAGGAGGTGAAGAAGCAAGCCGCACAACAGCAGCATTGTGGGCGCAGCTCTCGAACTGCTGCGGGATGGTGGATTGCCACTCGTATGCCTTTGAAAATCACGTTAGCATGCGAATGGAAGAAGTTTTTGGACAACTTTGCAATGCATCTTGCTAGTGCTCCTGCAACGCTCCGTGGAAACTCTTGCGGGTCTCTTTGCGCTGCGAGATGCAAAGAACTGGGTGAACTCGTCAAGCAAGATCGGTAGATGTTTGCAGTTCTGGCACACTTTCTCTCTCGGCGAGAAGTCATGGAGAAGCTTTTGGCTAGGATGCAGACGACGAGAGAGGCAGAAGACGGAGGTACGGGGCTGTCCGGAGCGAAGTGCCGCTGGCCGGCGTCTTTCGCCCGAAGCAGCGCTCCGGAGCGCACCGCCACCGGCACAAGCAGCAGTGCGCGAAGAAGCGGCTCTTTCGCCTTCGGTAGACGGAGAGCCGGCAGCTTGCAGGAGGTGAAGAAGCAAGCCGCACAACAGCAGCATTGTGGGCGCAGCTCTCTTACTGCTGCGGGATGGTGGATTGCCACTCGTATGCCTTTGAAAATCACGTTAGCATGCGAATGGAAGAAGTTTTTGGACAACTTTGCAATGCATCTTGCTAGTGCTCCTGCAACGCTCCGTGGAAACTCTTGCGGGTCTCTTTGCGCTGCGAGATGCAAAGAACTGGGTGAACTCGTCAAGCAAGATCGGTAGATGTTTGCAGTGCTGGCACACTTTCTCTCCCGGCGAGAAGTCATGGAGAAGCTTTTGGCTAGGATGCAGACGACGAGAGAGGCAGAAGACGGAGGTACGGGGCTGTCCGGAGCGAAGTGCCGCTGGCCGGCGTCTTTCGCCCGAAGCAGCGCTCCGGAGCGCACCGCCACCGGCACAAGCAGCAGTGCGCGAAGTAGCGGCTCTTTCGCTTTCGCTAGACGGAGAGCCGGCAGCTTGCAGGAGGTGAAGAAGCAAGCCGCACAACAGCAGCATTGTGGGCGCAGCTCTCTTACTGCTGCGGGATGGTGGATTGCCACTCGTATGCCTTTGAAAATCACGTTAGCATGCGAATGGAAGAAGTTTTTGGACAACTTTGCAATGCATCTTGCTAGTGCTCCTGCAACGCTCCGTGGAAACTCTTGCGGGTCTCTTTGCGCTGCGAGATGCAAAGAACTGGGTGAACTCGTCAAGCAAGATCGGTAGATGTTTGCAGTGCTGGCACACTTTCTCTCCCGGCGAGAAGTCATGGAGAAGCTTTTGGCTAGGATGCAGACGACGAGAGAGGCAGAAGACGGAGGTACGGGGCTGTCCGGAGCGAAGTGCCGCTGGCCGGCGTCTTTCGCCCGAAGCAGCGCTCCGGAGCGCACCGCCACCGGCACAAGCAGCAGTGCGCGAAGTAGCGGCTCTTTCGCTTTCGCTAGACGGAGAGCCGGCAGCTTGCAGGAGGTGAAGAAGCAAGCCGCACAACAGCAGCATTGTGGGCGCAGCTCTCTTACTGCTGCGGGATGGTGGATTGCCATTCGTATGCCTATGAAAATCACGTTAGCATGCGAATGGAAGAAGTTTTTGGACAACTTTGCAATGCATCTTGCTAGTGCTCCTGCAACGCTCCGTGGAAACTCTTGCGGGTCTCTTTGCTCTGCGAGATGCAAAGAACTGGGTGAACTCGTCAAGCAAGATCGGAAGATGTTTGCAGTGCTGGCACACTTTCTCTCTCGGCGAGAAGTCATGGAGAAGCTTTTGGCTAGGATGCAGACGACGAGAGAGGCAGAAGCCGGAGGTACGGGGCTATCCGGAGCGAAGTGCCGCTGGCCGGCGTCTTTCGCCCGAAGCAGCGCTCCGGAGCGCACCGCCACCGGCACAAGCAGCAGTGCGCGAAGTAGCGGCTCTTTCGCTTTCGCTAGACGGAGAGCCGGCAGCTTGCAGGAGGTGAAGAAGCAAGCCGCACAACAGCAGCATTGTGGGCGCAGCTCTCGAACTGCTGCGGGATGGTGGATTGCCACTCGTATGCCTTTGAAAATCACGTTAGCATGCGAATGGAAGAAGTTTTTGGACAACTTTGCAATGCATCTTGCTAGTGCTCCTGCAACACTCCGTGGAAACTCTTGCGGGTCTCTTTGCTCTGCGAGATGCAAAGAACTGGGTGAACTCGTCAAGCAAGATCGGTAGATGTTTGCAGTGCTGGCACACTTTCTCTCTCGGCGAGAAGTCATGGAGAAGCTTTTGGCTAGGATGCAGACGACGAGAGAGGCAGAAGACGGAGGTACGGGGCTGTCCGGAGCGAAGTGCCGCTGGCCGGCGTCTTTCGCCCGAAGCAGCGCTCCGGAGCGCACCGCCACCGGCACAAGCAGCAGTGCGCGAAGTAGCGGCTCTTTCGCTTTCGCTAGACGGAGAGCCGGCAGCTTGCAGGAGGTGAAGAAGCAAGCCGCACAACAGCAGCATTGTGGGCGCAGCTCTCTTACTGCTGCGGGATGGTGGATTGCCACTCGTATGCCTTTGAAAATCACGTTAGCATGCGAATGGAAGAAGTTTTTTGGCAACTTTGCAATGCATCTTGCTAGTGCTCCTGCAACGCTCCGTGGAAACTCTTGCGGGTCTCTTTGAGCTGCGAGATTCAAAGAACTGGGTGAACTCGTCAAGCAAGATCGGTAGATGTTTGCAGTGCTGGCACACTTTCTCTCTCGGCGAGAAGTCATGGAGAAGCTTTTGGCTAGGATGCAGACGACGAGAGAGGCAGAAGACGGAGGTACGGGGCTGTCCGGAGCGAAGTGCCGCTGGCCGGCGTCTTTCGCCCGAAGCAGCGCTCCGGAGCGCACCGCCACCGGCACAAGCAGCAGTGCGCGAAGTAGCGGCTCTTTCGCTTTCGCTAGACGGAGAGCCGGCAGCTTGCAGGAGGTGAAGAAGCAAGCCGCACAACAGCAGCATTGTGGGCGCAGCTCTCTTACTGCTGCGGGATGGTGGATTGCCATTCGTATGCCTTTGAAAATCACGTTAGCATGCGAATGGAAGAAGTTTTTTGGCAACTTTGCAATGCATCTTGCTAGTGCTCCTGCAACGCTCCGTGGAAACTCTTGCGGGTCTCTTTGCGCTGCGAGATGCAAAGAACTGGGTGAACTCGTCAAACAAGATCGGTAGATGTTTGCAGTGCTGGCACACTTTCTCTCTCGGCGAGAAGTCATGGAGAAGCTTTTGGCTAGGATGCAGACGACGAGAGAGGCAGAAGACGGAGGTACGGGGCTGTCCGGAGCGAAGTGCCGCTGGCCGGCGTCTTTCGCCCGAGGCAGCGCTCCGGAGCGCACCGCCACCGGCACAAGCAGCAGTGCGCGAAGTAGCGGCTCTTTCGCTTTCGCTAGACGGAGAGCCGGCAGCTTGCAGGAGGTGAAGAAGCAAGCCGCACAACAGCAGCATTGAGGGCGCAGCTCTCTTACTGCTGCGGGATGGTGGATTGCCACTCGTATGCCTATGAAAATCACGTTAGCATGCGAATGGAAGAAGTTTTTGGACAACTTTGCAATGCATCTTGCTAGTGCTCCTGCAACGCTCCGTGGAAACTCTTGCGGGTCTCTTTGAGCTGCGAGATGCAAAGAACTGGGTGAACTCGTCAAGCAAGATCGGAAGATGTTTGCAGTGCTGGCACACTTTCTCTCTCGGCGAGAAGTCATGGAGAAGCTTTTGGCTAGGATGCAGACGACGAGAGAGGCAGAAGACGGAGGTACGGGGCTATCCGGAGCGAAGTGCCGCTGGCCCCCGTCTTTCGCCCGAAGCAGCGCTCCGGAGCGCACCGCCACCGGCACAAGCAGCAGTGCGCGAAGTAGCGGCTCTTTCGCTTTCGCTAGACGGAGAGCCGGCAGCTTGCAGGAGGTGAAGAAGCAAGCCGCACAACAGAAGCATTGTGGGCGCAGCTCTCTTACTGCTGCGGGATGGTGGATTGCCACTCGTATGCCTTTGAAAATCACGTTAGCATGCGAATGGAAGAAGTTTTTGGACAACTTTGCAATGCATCTTGCTAGTGCTCCTGCAACACTCCGTGGAAACTCTTGCGGGTC
Organism: Motacilla alba alba; assembly: GCF_015832195.1. NCBI lineage: Eukaryota > Metazoa > Chordata > Aves > Passeriformes > Motacillidae > Motacilla > Motacilla alba. The sequence continues at coordinate 101,569 of NW_024037780.1, forward strand.
TCTTTGCGCTGCGAGATGCAAAGAACTGGGTGAACTCGTCAAGCAAGATCGGAAGATGTTTGCAGTGCTGGCACACTTTCTCTCTCGGCGAGAAGTCATGGAGAAGCTATTGGCTAGGATGCAGACGACGAGAGAGGCAGAAGACGGAGGTACGGGGCTATCCGGAGCGAAGTGCCGCTGGCCGGCGTTTTTCGCCCGAAGCAGCGCTCCGGAGCGCACCGCCACCGGCACAAGCAGCAGTGCGCGAAGTAGCGGCTCTTTCGCTTTCGCTAGACGGAGAGCCGGCAGCTTGCAGGAGGTGAAGAAGCAAGCCGCACAACAGCAGCATTGTGGGCGCAGCTCTCTTACTGCTGCGGGATGGTGGATTGCCACTCGTATGCCTTTGAAAATCACGTTAGCATGCGAATGGAAGAAGTTTTTGGACAACTTTGCAATGCATCTTGCTAGTGCTCCTGCAACACTCCGTGGAAACTCTTGCGGGTCTCTTTGCGCTGCGAGATGCAAAGAACTGGGTGAACTCGTCAAGCAAGATCGGAAGATGTTTGCAGTGCTGGCACACTTTCTCTCTCGGCGAGAAGTCATGGAGAAGCTTTAGGCTAGGATGCAGACGACGAGAGAGGCAGAAGACGGAGGTACGGGGCTATCCGGAGCGAAGTGCCGCTGGCCCCCGTCTTTCGCCCGAAGCAGCGCTCCGGAGCGCACCGCCACCGGCACAAGCAGCAGTGCGCGAAGTAGCGGCTCTTTCGCTTTCGCTAGACGGAGAGCCGGCAGCTTGCAGGAGGTGAAGAAGCAAGCCGCACAACAGCAGCATTGTGGGCGCAGCTCTCTTACTGCTGCGGGATGGTGGATTGCCACTCGTATGCCTTTGAAAATCACGTTAGCATGCGAATGGAAGAAGTTTTTGGACAACTTTGCAATGCATCTTGCTAGTGCTCCTGCAACACTCCGTGGAAACTCTTGCGGGTCTCTTTGCGCTGCGAGATGCAAAGAACTGGGTGAACTCGTCAAGCAAGATCGGAAGATGTTTGCAGTTCTGGCACACTTTCTCTCTCGGCGAGAAGTCATGGAGAAGCTTTTGGCTAGGATGCAGACGACGAGAGAGGCAGAAGACGGAGGTACGGGGCTGTCCGGAGCGAAGTGCCGCTGGCCGGCGTCTTTCGCCCGAAGCAGCGCTCCGGAGCGCACCGCCACCGGCACAAGCAGCAGTGCGCGAAGAAGCGGCTCTTTCGCCTTCGGTAGACGGAGAGCCGGCAGCTTGCAGGAGGTGAAGAAGCAAGCCGCACAACAGCAGCATTGTGGGCGCAGCTCTCTTACTGCTGCGGGATGGTGGATTGCCACTCGTATGCCTTTGAAAATCACGTTAGCATGCGAATGGAAGAAGTTTTTGGACAACTTTGCAATGCATCTTGCTAGTGCTCCTGCAACGCTCCGTGGAAACTCTTGCGGGTCTCTTTGCGCTGCGAGATGCAAAGAACTGGGTGAACTCGTCAAGCAAGATCGGTAGATGTTTGCAGTGCTGGCACACTTTCTCTCCCGGCGAGAAGTCATGGAGAAGCTTTTGGCTAGGATGCAGACGACGAGAGAGGCAGAAGACGGAGGTACGGGGCTGTCCGGAGCGAAGTGCCGCTGGCCGGCGTCTTTCGCCCGAAGCAGCGCTCCGGAGCGCACCGCCACCGGCACAAGCAGCAGTGCGCGAAGTAGCGGCTCTTTCGCTTTCGCTAGACGGAGAGCCGGCAGCTTGCAGGAGGTGAAGAAGCAAGCCGCACAACAGCAGCATTGTGGGCGCAGCTCTCTTACTGCTGCGGGATGGTGGATTGCCACTCGTATGCCTTTGAAAATCACGTTAGCATGCGAATGGAAGAAGTTTTTTGGCAACTTTGCAATGCATCTTGCTAGTGCTCCTGCAACACTCCGTGGAAACTCTTGCGGGTCTCTTTGCGCTGCGAGATGCAAAGAACTGGGTGAACTCGTCAAGCAAGATCGGAAGATGTTTGCAGTGCTGGCACACTTTCTCTCCCGGCGAGAAGTCATGGAGAAGCTTTTGGCTAGGATGCAGACGACGAGAGAGGCAGAAGACGGAGGTACGGGGCTGTCCGGAGCGAAGTGCCGCTGGCCGGCGTCTTTCGCCCGAAGCAGCGCTCCGGAGCGCACCGCCACCGGCACAAGCAGCAGTGCGCGAAGAAGCGGCTCTTTCGCCTTCGGTAGACGGAGAGCCGGCAGCTTGCAGGAGGTGAAGAAGCAAGCCGCACAACAGCAGCATTGTGGGCGCAGCTCTCTTACTGCTGCGGGATGGTGGATTGCCACTCGTATGCCTTTGAAAATCACGTTAGCATGCGAATGGAAGAAGTTTTTGGACAACTTTGCAATGCATCTTGCTAGTGCTCCTGCAACGCTCCGTGGAAACTCTTGCGGGTCTCTTTGCGCTGCGAGATTCAAAGAACTGGGTGAACTCGTCAAACAAGATCGGTAGATGTTTGCAGTGCTGGCACACTTTCTCTCTCGGCGAGAAGTCATGGAGAAGCTTTTGGCTAGGATGCAGACGACGAGAGAGGCAGAAGACGGAGGTACGGGGCTGTCCGGAGCGAAGTGCCGCTGGCCGGCGTCTTTCGCCCGAAGCAGCGCTCCGGAGCGCACCGCCACCGGCACAAGCAGCAGTGCGCGAAGTAGCGGCTCTTTCGCTTTCGCTAGACGGAGAGCCGGCAGCTTGCAGGAGGTGAAGAAGCAAGCCGCACAACAGCAGCATTGTGGGCGCAGCTCTCTTACTGCTGCGGGATGGTGGATTGCCACTCGTATGCCTTTGAAAATCACGTTAGCATGCGAATGGAAGAAGTTTTTGGACAACTTTGCAATGCATCTTGCTAGCGCTCCTGCAACGCTCCGTGGAAACTCTTGCGGGTCTCTTTGCTCTGCGAGATGCAAAGAACTGGGTGAACTCGTCAAGCAAGATCGGAAGATGTTTGCAGTGCTGGCACACTTTCTCTCTCGGCGAGAAGTCATGGAGAAGCTTTTGGCTAGGATGCAGACGACGAGAGAGGCAGAAGACGGAGGTACGGGGCTATCCGGAGCGAAGTGCCGCTGGCCGGCGTCTTTCGCCCGAAGCAGCGCTCCGGAGCGCACCGCCACCGGCACAAGCAGCAGTGCGCGAAGTAGCGGCTCTTTCGCTTTCGCTAGACGGAGAGCCGGCAGCTTGCAGGAGGTGAAGAAGCAAGCCGCACAACAGCAGCATTGTGGGCGCAGCTCTCTTACTGCTGCGGGATGGTGGATTGCCACTCGTATGCCTTTGAAAATCACGTTAGCATGCGAATGGAAGAAGTTTTTGGACAACTTTGCAATGCTTCTTGCTAGTGCTCCTGCAACGCTCCGTGGAAACTCTTGCGGGTCTCTTTGAGCTGCGAGATGCAAAGAACTGGGTGAACTCGTCAAGCAAGATCGGAAGATGTTTGCAGTGCTGGCACACTTTCTCTCTCGGCGAGAAGTCATGGAGAAGCTTTTGGCTAGGATGCAGACGACGAGAGAGGCAGAAGACGGAGGTACGGGGCTATCCGGAGCGAAGTGCCGCTGGCCGGCGTCTTTCGCCCGAAGCAGCGCTCCGGAGCGCACCGCCACCGGCACAAGCAGCAGTGCGCGAAGTAGCGGCTCTTTCGCTTTCGCTAGACGGAGAGCCGGCAGCTTGCAGGAGGTGAAGAAGCAAGCCGCACAACACCAGCCCACTGCGGCTAGCTGGTTGCTAGATTTCCACGAATTTCAAGTTGCCACCAAGGGACAGGCTGCCACCAGTGCCAAGTCAGGCTGCTTGCAGAGTGCCTAAAGAGCTCTGCCAACTGAGACCAGGAACGTGGGCTGGTGAGTTTTGTATTCCGGGGCAGAAGCTGTGTCAGTATCAGGTAGGCCCTCAGTCCTTTAGGGGCCGTCTGCCTGCTGGATTTCCGCCAATATCAAGATGCCGCCCAGGGACAAGCTGCCACCTGTGCCAACTCGCGCTGCTTTGAGAGTGCCCATGGAGCTCTGCAAAACTGAGACCAGGAACGTGGCGTGGTGGGTTTTCTTTCCCCGGGCAGAAGCCTTTGTCAGTACCAGATAGGCCCTTGGCCCTTTGGGGCGGCTGCTCGCTGGATTTCCGCGCATATCAAGATGCCGCCCAGGGACAAACTGCCACCTGTGCCAATTCGGGCTGCTTTGAGTGTGCCCATGGAGTTCTGCAATCTGAGACTAGGCACGTGGTGTGGTGAGCTTAGTTTACCTGGGCAGAAGCCTTTGTCAGTACCAGGTAGGCCTTCGCCCTTCGGGGCCAGCTGCCTGCTGGGTTTTTGCGAATCTGAAGATGCTG
>NW_024037780.1:106895-113999 GCF_015832195.1 Motacilla alba alba
CTGATTAATACAGAAATCGAGCAGGCACCAAGCATCAACGTGCTTAGGGACACCTAGGTATTGTGCATTATACTGCCCAAGGAGAAAAAAACCCACCACCCCAAGGTCTTAGTCTCAGTTTGCAGAGTTCCGTGGGCACTCTCAAAGCAGCCAGAGCTAGCACAGGTGGCAGCTTGTCCCTGAGAGGCATCTTGATATTTGTGGATATCCAGGAGGCAACAGGCCCCTTAGGGCCGAGGGCCTACCTGGTACTGACAAAGGCTTCTTCCCAGAAAAACAAAGCTCACCATCCCACGTTGCTGGTCTCAGTTTGTAGAGCTCCATGGGCACTCTCAAACCAGCCCGAGTTGGCACAGGTGGCAGCTTGACCCGGGACGGCACCGTGATATTCGGGCAAATCCAGCGGGGAGCCGGCCGCTAAGGGTGGAGGGCCGACCTAGTACAGAGATAGTCTTCTACCCAGCAAAACAAGACACATTACCCGACGTTCCAGGCCACAGTTTGAAGAGCTCCATGGGCACTCTCAAAGCAGCCCGAGTTGGCACAGGTGGCAGCTTGTCCCTGGGCGGCATCTTGTTATTCGGGGAAATCCAGCCTGCAACCGGACCCATAGGGCCGAAGGCCGACCTGGTACTGACAAAGGCTTCTGCCCGGGAAATGCAACTCAGAAGCCCACGGTCCCGGTCTCAGTTTGCAGAGCTCCATGGGCACTCTCAAACCAGCCCGAGTTGGCACAGGTGGCAGAATATCCCTGGGCGGCATCTTGATATTTGTGGAAATCCAGCAGGCAGCCAGCCATGAAGGGCCGAGTGCCTACCTGGTACTGACAAAGGCTTCTGCCGAGGAAAAAAAAAAACTCACCATCCCACGCTCCTGGTTTCTGTTTGTAGAGCACCATGGGTACTCTCAAAGCAGCCCAAGTTGGCACAGGTGGCAGCTTGTTCCTGGGCGGCATCTTGATATGCGTGGAAATCCAGCAGGCAGACTGCCTCTAAGGGCCGAGGTCCTACTTGGTACTGACAAAGGCTTCTGCCCGGGAAAAAAAAACCCGAAACCCCACATACTTTGGCTCAGTTTGAAGAGATCCGTGGGCACTCTCAAAGCAGCGTGAGTTGGCACAGGTGGCAGCTTGTCCCTGGGCGGCATCTTGATATTCGTGGAAGTCTTGCTGCCAGCCTGCCCCTAAGGGCCGAGGGCCTACCTGGTACTTACAATGGCTTCTGCCCGGGGAAACATAACCCATAACCCCATGTACCCTGTCTCAGTTTTTAGAGCTCCGTGGGCACCCTCAAAGCAGCCCGAGCTGGCACAGGTGGCAGCTTGTCCCTGGGCAGCATCTTGATATTCGTGGAAATTCAGCAGGCAGCCTGCCCCTAAGGAACAAGGGCCTACCTGGTACTGAGAGAGGCTTCTGCCCGAGAAAACAAAACCCACAACCCTAGGTTATGGTCTCAGTTTGCAGAGCTCCGTGGGCACCCCCAAAGCAGCGCGAGTTGGCCCAAGTGGCAGCTTGTCCCTGGGCAGCATCTTGATATTCGTGGAAATCCAGCAGGCAGACGGCCCTGAAGTTCCGAGAGCCTGCCTGGTACTGCAAATGCTTCTGCCCGGGGAAACAAAACTCACCAAGGCAAGTTCCTGGTCTAACTTTGCAGAGCTCCATGGGCACTCTCAAAGCAGCCCGAGTTGGCACAGGTGGCAGCTTGTCCCTGGGTGGCATCTTGATATTCGTGGAAATCCAGCAGGCAGACTGCCTCTAAGGGCTGAGGGCCTACTTCGTACTGACAAAGGCTTCTGCCCGGGAAAACAAAACCCGAAACCCCACATACTTTGGCTCAGTTTGAAGAGCTCCGTGGGCACTCTCAAAGCAGCCCAAGTTGGCACAAGTGGCAGCTTGTCCCTGGGCAGCATTTTGATATTCGTGGAAATCCTGCAGGCAGCTGGCCCCCAAGGGCCAAGGGCCGACCTGGTACTGACAAAGGCTTCTGCCCGGGAAAACAAAACTCAGAACACCACGTTTCTGGTCTCAGTTTGCAGAGCACCATGGGCGCTCTCAAAGCAGCGCGAGTTGGCACAGGTGGCAGCTTGTCCCTGGGCAGCATCTTGATATTCGTGGAAATCCAGCAGGCTGCCTGCCCTTAAGGACCGAGGGCGTACCTGGCACTTCAAATGCTTCTGCCCGGAGAAACAAAACTCAGCACCCCAGGTTCATGGTCTCAGTTTGCAGAGCTCCATGGGCACTCTCAAAGCAGCGCGAGTTGGCACAGGTGGCAGCTTGTCCCTGGGCAGCATCTTGATATTCGTGGAAATCCTGCAGGCAGCCTGCCCCTAAGGAACAAGGGCCTACCTGGCACTGCAAATGCTTCTGCCCGGAGAAACAAAACTCAGCACCCCAGGTTCATGGTCTCAGTTTGCAGAGCTCCGTGGGCACTCTCAAAGCAGCCCGAGTTGGCACAGGTGGCAGAATATCCCTGGGCAGCATCTTGATATTCGTGGAAAGCTTGCTGCCAGCCTGCACCTAAGGAACAAGGGCATACCTGGTACTGAGAGAGGCTTCTGCCCGGGAATACAAAACCCACAGTCCTACGTTCCTGGTCTCAGTTTGCAGAGCTCCGTGGGCACCCTCATAGCAGCACGAGTTGGCCCAAGTGGCAGCTGGTCCCTGGGCAGCATCTTGATATTCGTGGAAATCCAGCCGGCAGCCTGCCCCTGAGGAACAAGGACTCTCCTGGTACTGACAAAGGCTTCTGCCCGGGGAAAGAAAACCCACCAGCCCACGTTCCACATCTCAGTTTGCAGAGCTCCATGGGCACTCTCAAAGCAGCGTGAGTTGGCTCAGGTGGCAGCTTGTCCCTGGGCGGCATCTTGATATTTGTGGAAATCCTGCAGGCAGCCGGCCCCCAAGGGCCAAGGGCCGACCTGGTACTGACAAAGGCTTCTGCCAGGGGAAACAAAACCCACCACCCCACGTTCCACATCTCAGTTTGCAGAGCACCGTGGGCACTCTCAAAGCAGCCCGAGTTGGCACAGGTGGCAGCTTGTCCCTGGGCGGCATCTTGATATTTGTGGAAATCCTGCAGGCAGCCGGCCCCCAAGGGCCAAGGCCTGACCTGGTACTGACAAAGGCTTCTGCCCGGGGAAACAAAACCCACCACCCCACGTTCCAGGTCTCAGTTTGCAGAGCTCCATGGGCACTCTCAAACCAGCCCGAGTTGGCACAGGTGGCAGCTTGTCCCTGGGCGGCATCTTGATATTCGTGGAAATCCAGCAGGCAGCCTGCCCCTGTGGAACAATGGCCGACCTGACACTGACAAAGGCTTCTGACCGGGAAAACAATACTCAGAACACCACTTTCCTGGTCCCAGTTTGCAGAGCTCCATGGGCACTCTCAAAGCAGCCCGAGTTGGCACAGGTGGCAGCTTGTCCCTGGGCAGCATCTTGATATTCGTGGAAATCCAGCAGGCAGACTGCCCATAAGGAACAAGGACCCTCCTGGTACTGACAAAGGCTTCTGCCCTGGAAAACAAAACCCAGCACCCCACGTTTCTGGTCTCAGTTTGCAGAGCACCATGGGCACTCTCAAAGCAGCCCGAGTTGGCACAGGTGGCAGCTCCTCCGTGGGCAGCATCCTGATATTCGTGGAAATTCAGCAGGCTGACGGCCCTGAAAGACCGTGGGCCTACCTAGTACTGACAAATACTTCTGCCCGGGAAAACAAAACTCAGCACCCCACGGTCCTGGTCACAGTTTGCAGAGCTCCGTGGGCACTCTCAAAGCAGCGTGAGTTGGCAAAGGTGGCAGCTTGTCCCTGGGCGGAAACTTGATTTTCGTGGAAATCCTGGTGCCAGCCTCCCCCAAAGGGCCGAGGGCCTACCTGGTCCTGCAAATGTTTCTGCCCGGGAAAACAACACCGACAAACCCACGTTCCTGGTCTCAGTTTGAAGAACTCCGTGGGCACTCTCAAAGCAGCCCGAGTTGGCACAGGTGGCAGAATATCCCTGGGCAGCATTTTGATATTCGGGGAAATCTTGCTTCCAGGCTGTCCCTAAGGAACAAGGGCCTACTTGGTACTGACAAAGGCTTCTGCCCTGGAAAACAAAACCCAGCACCCCACGTTTCTGGTCTCAGTTTGCAGAGCACCATGGGCACTCTCAAAGCAGCGTGAGTTGGCACAGGTGGCAGCTTGTCCCTGGGCAGCATCTTGATATTCGTGGAAATACAGCAGGCTGCCTGCCCTTAAGGACCGAGGGCCTACCTGGCACTGCAAATGCTTCTGCCCGGAGAAACAAAACTCAGCACCCCAGGTTCATGGTCTCAGTTTGCAGAGCTCCGTGGGCACTCTCAAAGCAGCCCGAGTTGGCACAGGTGGCAGAATATCCCTGGGCAGCATCTTGATATTCGTGGAAAGCTTGCTGCCAGCCTGCACCTAAGGAACAAGGGCATACCTGGTACTGAGAGAGGCTTCTGCCCGAGAAAACAAAACCCACAGTCCTACGTTCCTGGTCTCAGTTTGCAGAGCTCCGTGGGCACCCTCATAGCAGCACGAGTTGGCCCAAGTGGCAGCTGGTCCCTGGGCAGCATCTTGATATTCGTGGAAATCCAGCCGGCAGCCTGCCCCTGAGGAACAAGGACTCTCCTGGTACTGACAAAGGCTTCTGCCCGGGGAAAGAAAACCCACCAGCCCATGTTCCACATCTCAGTTTGCAGAGCTCCATGGGCACTCTCAAAGCAGCGTGAGTTGGCACAGGTGGCAGCTTGTCCCTGGGTGGCATCTTGATATTTGTGGAAATCCTGCAGGCAGCCGGCCCCCAAGGGCCAAGGGCCGACCTGGTACTGACAAAGGCTTCTGCCAGGGGAAACAAAACGCAGCACCCCACGTTTCTGGTCTCAGTTTGCAGAGCTCCATGGGCACCATCAAAGCAGCCCGAGTTGGCACAGGTGGCAGCTTGCCCCTGGGCAGCATCTTGATATTCGTGGAAATCCTGCAGGCAGTCGGCCCCGAAATTCCGAGGGCCTACCTGGTACTGACAAAGGCTTCTGCCCGGGGAAACAAAACTCACCAACGCACGTTCCTGGTCTCACTTTGCAGAGCTCCAAGGGCACTCTCAAAGCAGCGCGAGTTGGCACAGGTGGCAGCTTGTCCTTTGGCAGCATCTTTATATTCATGGAAATTGAGCAGGCTGCCGGCCCTTAAAGACCAAGGGCCTACCTGGCACTGCAAATGCTTCTGCCCAGGGAAACAAAACTCAGCACCCCAGGTTCATGGTCTCAGTTTGCAGAGCTCCATGGGCACTCTCAAAGCAGCCCGAGTTGGCACAGGTGGCAGCTTGTCCCTGGGCAGCATCTTGATATTCGTGGAAATCTTCCTGCCAGCCTGCCCCTAAGGAACAAGGGCCTACCTGGCACTGAGAGAGGCTTCTGCCCGGGAAAACAAAACCCACAATCCTACGTTCCTGGTCCCAGTTTGCAGAGCTCCGTGGGCACCCTCAAAGCAGCGCGAGTTGGCCCAAGTGGCAGCTTGTCCCTGGGCAGCATCTTGATATTCGTGGAAATTGAGCCGCCACCCTGCCCCGATGAACAAGGGCCCTCCTGGTACTGACAAAGGCTTCTGCCCAGGGAAACAAAATCCACCACCCCACGTTCCACATCTCAGTTTGCAGAGCTCCATGGGCACTCTCAAAGCAGACCGAGTTAGCACAGGTGGCAGCTTGTCCCTGGGCGGCATCTTGGTATTGGCGGAAATCCAGCAGGCAGACGGCCCCTAAGGGCCGTGGGCCTACCTGGAACAGACAAAGGCTTCTGCCCAGGTAAACAAAATTCGCCAACACACGTTCATGGTCTCAGTTTGCAGAGCTCCATGGGTACTCTAAAATCAGCGTGAGTTGCCACAGGTGGCAGCTTGTCCCTGGGCGGCATCTTGATATTCGTCGAAATCCGGCAGGCCGACGGCCCCTAAGGACTGAGAGCCTACCTGGTACTGACAAAGGCTTCTGCCCAGGAAAAAAAAACCCACCACCCCACGTTCCGGGTCTCAGTTTGCAGAGCTCCATGGGCACTCTCAAGGCAGCGCGAGTTGGCACAGGTGGCAGCTTGTCCCTGGGCAGCATCTTCAGATTCGCAAAAAACCAGCAGGCAGCTGGCCCCGAAGGGCGAAGGCCTACCTGGTACTGACAAAGGCTTCTGCCCAGGTAAACTAAGCTCACCACACCACGTGCCTGGTCTCAGATTGCAGAACTCCATGGGCACACTCAAAGCAGCCCGAATCGGCACAGGTGGCAGTTTGTCCCTGGGCGGCATCTTCAGATTCGCGGAAATCCAGCGAGCAGCCGCCCCAAAGGGCCAAGGGCCTATCTGGTACTGACAAAGGCTTCTGCCCGGGGAAAGAAAACCCACCACGCCACGTTCCTGGTCTCAGTTTGCAGAGCACCATGGGCACTCTCAAAGCAGCCTGAGTTGGCACAGGTGACAGCTTGTCCCTGGGCGGCATCTTGATATTGGCGGAAATCCAGCAGGCAGACGGCCCCTAAGGACTGAGGGCCTACCTGATACTGACACAGCTTCTGCCCCGGAATACAAAACTCACCAGCCCACGTTCCTGGTCTCAGTTGGCAGAGCTCTTTAGGCACTCTGCAAGCAGCCTGACTTGGCACTGGTGGCAGCCTGTCCCTTGGTGGCAACTTGAAATTCGTGGAAATCTAGCAACCAGCTAGCCGCAGTGGGCTGGTGTTGTGCGGCTTGCTTCTTCACCTCCTGCAAGCTGCCGGCTCTCCGTCTAGCGAAAGCGAAAGAGCCGCTACTTCGCGCACTGCTGCTTGTGCCGGTGGCGGTGCGCTCCGGAGCGCTGCTTCGGGCGAAAGACGCCGGCCAGCGGCATTTCGCTCCGGACAGCTCCGTACCTCCGTCTTCTGCCTCTCTCGTCGTCTGCATCCTAGCCAAAAGCTTCTCCCTGACTTCTCGCCGAGAGAGAAAGTGTGCCAGCACTGCAAACATCTACCGATCTTGTTTGACGAGTTCACCCAGTTCTTTGCATCTCGCAGCGCAAAGAGACCCGCAAGAGTTTCCACGGAGCGTTGCAGGAGCACTAGCAAGATGCATTGCAAAGTTGTC
>NC_029229.1:0-16826 GCF_015832195.1 Motacilla alba alba
GACCCCCCCCCTTCCCCCCCCAGCATGTTTTCTTCATGCTTTTTAGGGTATGTATAATATGCATGACATCCTCCGCCACATCAGACAGTCTATGAAATGTAGGATAATCCATCCCATACGCTATGGCACGCCACGAAAAGCCCAAACATTATCTCCAAAACGGGTGTTATTCGGACAATTTACCCTCCAGGCACATTCTTGTTTCAGGTACCATACAGCCCAATTTATCCTACCTACGGCCAAGCCGCAAGCGTTACCCACAGACCCAGGACCTTTCCATTATGCCCAACTCCCAACCAGTGAACGAGGAATGTCCCTGTACACCTTTGAATTCCCCTAGTCTATTGAATTCGCCCACCTCCTAGGTAAATTCCCGACCAACAGCCTTCAAGCACGCCCAAGCCAGAGAGCATGGTTATCTATTGATCGCGCTTCTCACGAGAACCGAGCTACTCAACGTATGGGTGATTTAGGTTATTGAACTTCAGGCGCATACATCTCCTAAACTTGCTCTTTTGCGCTATTGGTTGTAACTTCAGGATCATACCTTCCATACTAGCCGCCTTCCTTGCTCTTCACAGATACAAGTGGTCGGTTGAATACTCCTCCCTATTCTCACCGATTTCGGCATACCGACCTCTTACACTTGTTTTTTTTTGGCGTCTCTTCAATAAGCCCTTCAAGTGCGTCGCAGGTGATATCTTCCTCTTGACATGTCCATCACATGACCGCCGAACATATGAATCCCCTAACACCCAGAATGTCATGGTCTGTGGATAAGGTCGTCGCAAACTTGACACTGATGCACTTTGACCCCATTCATGGAGGGCGCGCTACCTACCTCTAGACAACAGATAGTGTAATGGTTGCCGGACATATTTTATATTTTATCGTTTTCTAGGGACTTTGCCTTTAAAGCCCATTTTACGCGTGTTTTTTTTTATCTTTACATTTTTTTATTTATTTTCATTAAACAATTAAACCATACTTCCCTACATTTTCCAAATCATTTATCATACATTTATTTTCAATTAACCTTCCTCTATATTTTCTAATATAACAAACCAAACAATTAATATCAATCATTTCATCATGACCTTAAAACAATCACAGAAACTTCCCTAAAACAAACCACCGCCCCCGCGCGGCAAACAACTACCCCATCCTCCCCTGCCCATATCCCCCCAAAAAACCAAACAAAAATATAAACCATACTCACAAAACATCCAACCCTTCAACCAGCGTCCTTGTAGCTTACAAAAAGCATGACACTGAAGATGTCAAGACGGCTGCCATACACACCCAAGGACAAAAGACTTAGTCCTAACCTTACTGTTAGTTTTTGCTAGGTATATACATGCAAGTATCCGCGCGCCAGTGTAGACGCCCTGGACACCTTAACCAAGTAGATAGGAGCAGGCATCAGGCTCACCACAACCGTAGCCCAAGACGTCTTGCAATTGCCACGCCCCCACGGGTCATCAGCAGTAATTAATATTAAGCAATGAGTGTAAACTTGACTTAGCCATAGCAAATTAGGGTTGGTAAATCCTGTGCCAGCCACCGCGGTCATACAGGAGACCCAAATTAACATTATAACGGCGTAAAGAGTGGTCACATGCTATCCAAGTAACTAAGATTAAAAAACAACTGAGCTGTCGCAAGCCCAAGATGTCAATAAGGCCACCTTATTAAAGAAGATCTTAGAACAACGATTAATTGAACTCCACGAAAGCCAGGGCCCAAACTGGGATTAGATACCCCACTATGCCTGGCCCTAAATCTTGATGCTTACCCCTACTAAAGCATCCGCCCGAGAACTACGAGCACCAACGCTTAAAACTCTAAGGACTTGGCGGTGCCCCAAACCCACCTAGAGGAGCCTGTTCTGTAATCGATGATCCACGATATACCTGACCATTCCTTGCCAAAACAGCCTACATACCGCCGTCGCCAGCTCACCTCCCCTGAAGGCCTAACAGTGAGCGCAATAGCCCAACCACGCTAATAAGACAGGTCAAGGTATAGCCTATGGAATGGAAGTAATGGGCTACATTTTCTAAATTAGAACAAACGGCAAAAAGACATGAAACTGTCTCTGGAAGGCGGATTTAGCAGTAAAGTGGGACAATCGAGCCCTCTTTAAGCCGGCCCTGGGGCACGTACATACCGCCCGTCACCCTCCTCATAGGCGCCCCCTCCCACTATAAATTAATAAGCCATGCAGCCAAAGATGAGGTAAGTCGTAACAAGGTAAGTGTACCGGAAGGTGCACTTAGACTACCAAGACGTAGCTTAAACAAAAGCATTCAGCTTACACCTGAAAAATATCTGCTAATACCAGATCGTCTTGATGCCAAACTCTAGCCCAATCGACATGACCTGGAATAACAAAGCTACTTCCCACACCCAACTAAAGCATTTACTAGTCCCAGTATAGGCGATAGAAAAGACACCATTGGAGCGATAGAGACTACGTACCGTAAGGGAAAGATGAAATAGCAGTGAAAAAACTAAGCTAAAAACAGCAAAGATCAACCCTTGTACCTTTTGCATCATGGTCTAGCAAGAAAAACCAAGCAAAATGAATTTAAGTTTGCCACCCCGAAACCCAAGCGAGCTACTTACGAGCAGCTATTATTGAGCGAACCCGTCTCTGTGGCAAAAGAGTGGGATGACTTGTTAGTAGAGGTGAAAAGCCAATCGAGCTGGGTGATAGCTGGTTGCCTGTGAAACGAATCTTAGTTCACTCTTAATTCTTCTCCAAGGAAACCCACAAACCCTAATGAAGCGAATTAAGGGCTATTTAAAGGGGGTACAGCTCCTTTAAAAAAGAATACAATCTCTACGAGCGGATAAGTACCAATACACCAACTTACTGTGGGCCCTCAAGCAGCCACCAACAAAGAGTGCGTTAAAGCTCAGTACTCTAAAAATCCAAGAACCTTACGACTCCCTCCCCATTAACAGGCTAACCTATTTTAATAGGAGAATTAATGCTAGAATGAGTAACCAGGGTCCTCCCTCTTCGACGCAAGCTTACATCCAGACATTATTAACAAACTACCAATATACGACCAATCAAACAAGCAGAGTATTAAACATCTTGTTAACCCGACAGAGGAGCGTCCATTAAGAAAGATTAAAACCTGTAAAAGGAACTAGGCAAACCCGTCAAGGCCCGACTGTTTACCAAAAACATAGCCTTCAGCAAACCAAAAACAAGTATTGAAGGTGATGCCTGCCCAGTGACTCACGTTCAACGGCCGCGGTATCCTAACCGTGCAAAGGTAGCGCAATCAATTGTCCCATAAATCGAGACTAGTATGAATGGCTAAACGAGGTCTTAACTGTCTCTTACAGGCAATCGGTGAAATTGATCTTCCTGTACAAAAGCAGGGATAAACACATAAGACGAGAAGACCCTGTGGAACTTCAAAACCAGCAGCCACCTTAAAGCACCTACACACCCACCGGGTTCACTGACTTACAAGCTCCTGGCCTGCGTTTTTCGGTTGGGGCGACCTTGGAGAAAAACAGAACCTCCAAAAATTAGACCACAACTCTAGACTGAGAGCGACCCCTCAACGTGCGAATAGCATCCAGACCCAATACAATTGATCAATGGACCAAGCTACCCCAGGGATAACAGCGCAATCTCCTCCAAGAGTCCGTATCGAAGAGGAGGTTTACGACCTCGATGTTGGATCAGGACATCCTAGTGGTGCAGCCGCTACTAAGGGTTCGTTTGTTCAACGATTAACAGTCCTACGTGATCTGAGTTCAGACCGGAGCAATCCAGGTCGGTTTCTATCTATGATGAACTCTTCCCAGTACGAAAGGATAGGAAAAGTGAGGCCAATACCACAAGCAAGCCTTCGCCTTAAGTAATGAAACCAACTAAATTACAAAAGGCTATCTCACCACACCACGTCCAAGAAAAGGACCAGCTAGCGTGGCAGAGCTCGGAAAATGCAAAAGGCTTAAGTCCTTTAAATCAGAGGTTCAAATCCTCTCCCTAGCTTAACCTGACCCATGACTAACTACCCCCTCCTAGTAAACCTCATCATAGCCCTCTCCTATGCCCTTCCAATCCTGATTGCAGTAGCTTTCCTCACACTAGTAGAACGTAAAATCCTAAGCTACATACAAGGCCGTAAGGGCCCAAATATTGTAGGTCCATTTGGACTGCTACAACCCCTAGCAGATGGAATCAAATTGTTCATCAAAGAGCCTATTCGGCCCTCAACATCCTCCCCCATCCTATTCATTACAACCCCTATACTAGCATTGCTCCTAGCAATCTCGATCTGAACCCCACTCCCCATCCCATTCTCCCTGGCAGACCTCAACCTAGGTATTCTATTCCTACTGGCCATGTCAAGTCTAGCAGTATACTCCATTTTATGATCAGGATGAGCCTCCAACTCAAAATACGCCCTAATCGGTGCACTGCGAGCCGTAGCCCAAACAATCTCTTACGAAGTAACCCTAGCAATCATCCTCCTATCTGTAGTGCTCCTCAGCGGAAACTACACCCTTAGTGCCCTTGCAGTCACCCAAGAACCCCTTTACCTTATCTTCGCCTGCTGACCCCTCGCCATAATATGATACGTATCCACACTGGCCGAAACTAACCGCGCTCCCTTCGACCTAACGGAAGGAGAGTCAGAGCTTGTCTCGGGGTTCAACGTAGAGTATGCAGCAGGACCATTCGCCCTTTTTTTCCTAGCCGAGTACGCCAATATTATACTTATAAACACGCTAACCACAATTCTATTCTTTAACCCAAGCCTATTCAACCTCCCCCAAGAGCTGTTCCCTGTAGTCTTAGCCACAAAAGTCTTACTTCTATCAGCAGGATTCTTATGAATCCGCGCCTCCTACCCTCGATTCCGATACGACCAACTAATGCACCTACTATGAAAAAATTTCCTCCCGCTCACACTAGCACTATGCCTCTGACACACCAGCATACCAATTTGCTACGCGGGCCTGCCTCCCTACCTAAGACCTTCAGCGGAAATGTGCCTGAATGCTAAGGGTCACTATGATAAAGTGAACATGGAGGTATACCAACCCTCTCATTTCCTTGCACTTAGAAAAGCAGGAGTCGAACCCGCACTAGAGGAATCAAAATCCTCCATACTTCCCTTATATTACTTTCTAGTAGGGTCAGCTAAACAAGCTATCGGGCCCATACCCCGAAAATGATGGTTTAACCCCTTCCCCTACTAATGAATCCCCAGGCAAAACTAATTTTCATCACTAGCCTACTCCTAGGAACTACCATCACAATCTCGAGCAACCACTGAATCATGGCCTGGGCCGGCCTGGAAATTAACACACTAGCCATTTTACCGCTAATCTCAAAATCCCACCACCCGCGGGCCATTGAAGCCGCTACTAAGTATTTCCTAGTACAAGCAGCTGCTTCTGCCCTAGTCCTATTCTCCAGTATGACTAACGCATGATGCACGGGACAATGAGACATTACCCAACTCACCCACCCAACATCCTGCCTAATCCTAACTTCAGCTATCGCAATAAAACTAGGACTAGTACCCTTCCATTTCTGATTCCCAGAAGTGCTGCAAGGCTCCCCTCTTACCACCGGCCTCCTGCTATCCACTGCCATAAAACTCCCGCCAATAACACTATTATACATAACTTCACCCTCGCTAAACCCCACATTACTAACCACCATAGCCATCCTTTCAACTGCCTTAGGGGGATGAATAGGACTCAACCAGACACAAATCCGAAAAATTCTAGCTTTCTCATCCATTTCCCACCTAGGCTGAATAGCAATTATCCTCGCCTACAACCCTAAACTCACCCTTCTCAACTTCTACCTATATGCACTAATAACTACAACTGTATTCCTCACCATAAACTCAATGAAAGTCCTAAAACTATCTACTCTAATAACAGCATGAACCAAAATACCATCACTAAACGCAATACTGCTCCTAACTCTACTCTCACTTGCAGGACTCCCCCCTCTAACGGGATTCCTCCCCAAATGACTCATCATTCAAGAACTAACCAAACAAGACATGGCCCCAGCAGCTACAATCATCTCACTCCTCTCCCTACTAAGCCTGTTCTTCTACCTCCGCTTAGCCTACTGCACAACAATCACACTCCCCCCACACACTACAAACCACATGAAACAGTGACACACCCACAAACCAACCCCAACACTAATCGCCATCCTAACCACCATGTCCGTTACCCTACTGCCTGCCTCCCCCATAATTCTCGCTATCATCTAAGAAACTTAGGATTACTTAAACCGAAGGCCTTCAAAGCCTTAAACAAGAGTTAAACCCTCTTAGTTTCTGCTAAGATCCGCAGGACATTACCCTGCATCCTCTGAATGCAACTCAGATACTTTAATTAAGCTAGGACCTTCCTCAATGCCCCTAGACAGATGGGCTTTGATCCCATGATACTATAGTTAACAGCTATATGCCTCAACCAACGGGCTTCTGCCTAACAGGCCCCGGCGCATGATTAATGCACATCAATGAGCTTGCAACTCACTATGAACTTCACTACAGAGCCGATAAGAAGAGGAATTGAACCTCTGTAAAAAGGACTACAGCCTAACGCTTATACACTCAGCCATCTTACCTATGACATTCATCAACCGATGACTATTCTCGACCAACCACAAAGATATCGGAACACTATACCTAATTTTTGGCGCATGAGCCGGAATAGTAGGTACCGCCCTAAGCCTCCTTATTCGAGCAGAGCTAGGTCAACCCGGAGCCCTCCTAGGAGACGACCAAGTCTACAATGTAGTCGTCACTGCTCATGCTTTCGTAATAATCTTCTTCATAGTCGTGCCCATCATAATTGGGGGATTCGGAAACTGACTAGTTCCCCTAATAATCGGAGCTCCAGACATAGCATTCCCCCGAATAAACAACATAAGTTTCTGACTACTGCCCCCATCCTTCCTCCTCCTACTAGCATCATCTACAGTTGAAGCAGGAGCAGGCACAGGCTGAACCGTGTACCCCCCGCTAGCCGGCAACCTAGCCCACGCCGGAGCTTCAGTCGACCTGGCAATTTTCTCCCTACACCTAGCCGGTATCTCTTCAATCCTAGGTGCAATCAACTTCATTACAACAGCAATCAACATAAAACCTCCTGCCCTCTCACAATATCAAACCCCACTATTCGTTTGATCAGTCCTAATCACCGCAGTCCTACTGCTACTCTCTCTGCCAGTACTAGCTGCCGGTATCACAATACTCCTCACAGACCGTAACCTCAACACTACATTCTTTGATCCTGCAGGAGGAGGAGACCCTGTTTTATACCAACACCTCTTCTGATTCTTCGGACACCCAGAAGTCTACATCCTAATTCTCCCAGGATTCGGAATCATCTCCCACGTAGTAACATACTACGCCGGAAAAAAAGAACCTTTCGGCTACATAGGAATAGTATGAGCAATACTGTCCATCGGATTCCTAGGGTTCATCGTCTGAGCCCACCACATATTCACAGTAGGCATGGACGTTGACACTCGAGCATACTTCACATCCGCTACTATAATCATCGCTATTCCTACCGGCATTAAAGTATTCAGCTGACTGGCTACCTTACACGGAGGTACAATCAAATGAGATCCCCCTATACTATGAGCCCTAGGCTTCATCTTCCTATTCACCATTGGAGGGCTAACAGGAATCGTACTGGCAAACTCCTCCCTGGACATCGCCCTGCACGACACCTACTACGTAGTTGCCCACTTCCACTATGTCCTATCAATAGGAGCAGTCTTTGCAATCCTGGCAGGTTTCACACACTGATTCCCTCTATTTACCGGATATACCCTTCACTCAACATGAGCCAAAGCCCACTTCGGAGTAATATTCGTAGGCGTGAACCTAACCTTCTTCCCCCAACACTTCCTAGGCCTAGCCGGTATACCACGACGATACTCAGACTACCCAGACGCCTACACACTATGAAACGCCATCTCCTCCGTAGGCTCACTAATCTCCCTAACAGCCGTAATTATGCTAGTCTTCATCATCTGAGAAGCCTTCGCATCAAAGCGTAAAGTCCTACAACCAGAGCTGACAAGCACAAACGTTGAATGAATCCACGGCTGCCCACCCCCCTTCCACACCTTCGAAGAACCAGCCTTCGTCCAAGTCCAAGAAAGGAAGGAGTCGAACCCCCATATGTTGGTTTCAAGCCAACCGCATAGACCACTTATGCTTCTTTCTCATAAAGAGGTGTTAGTAAAATAATTACATAGCCTTGTCAAGACTAAATTGCAGGTGAAAACCCAGCACACCTCCTCACTCACCATGGCCAACCACTCACAACTCAACTTCCAAGACGCCTCCTCCCCCATCATAGAAGAACTTATAGGCTTTCACGATCACGCCCTAATAATCGCCCTAGCAATCTGCAGCTTAGTCCTCTACCTACTGACCCTAATACTAACAGAAAAACTATCATCCAGCACAGTCGATGCACAGGAAATCGAACTCGTCTGAACAATCCTCCCAGCCATAGTACTAGTCACACTAGCTTTACCATCACTACGAATCCTCTACATGATGGATGAAATCAACGAACCCGACCTGACCCTAAAAGCCATCGGCCACCAATGATACTGAACATACGAATACACCGACCTAAAAGACCTAACATTTGACTCTTACATAATCCCTACAGCAGACCTACCCCGAGGACATTTCCGTCTACTAGAAGTAGACCATCGCGTTGTTGTCCCCATAAGCTCCTCCATCCGAGTCATTGTCACAGCAGACGACGTACTCCACTCATGAGCCGTCCCCAGCCTAGGAGTAAAAACCGACGCAATCCCAGGACGCCTCAACCAAACCTCCTTCCTTGCCTCCCGACCCGGAGTTTTCTACGGACAATGCTCAGAAATCTGCGGAGCTAACCACAGCTTTATACCAATCGTAGTAGAATCCACTCCACTCGCCAACTTCGAGAGCTGATCTACCCTAATATCATCCTAATCATTAAGAAGCTATGAACCAGCGTTAGCCTTTTAAGCTAAAGAAAGAGGGCTCTCCCCCTCCTTAATGATATGCCTCAACTAAACCCCAACCCATGATTTTTTATCATGCTCACTTCATGACTCACCTACTCCCTGATTATCCAACCCAAACTTCTATCGTTCGTAACAATAAACCCCCCATCTAACAAACCAATTACTACCCCAAGCACCACACCTTGAGTCTGACCATGAACCTAAGCTTTTTCGACCAATTCTCAAGCCCATCCCTCCTAGGAATCCCACTAATTCTCATCTCAATAACATTTCCAGCCCTACTACTACCCTCCCTAGACAACCGATGAATTACCAACCGACTCTCAACTCTGCAATTATGATTCATCAACCTAGTCACAAAACAACTAATAATACCTTTAGACAAAAAAGGACACAAATGAGCCCTAATCCTAACATCCCTCATAATCTTCTTGCTACTCATCAACCTACTAGGCCTATTGCCATACACATTCACCCCAACCACCCAACTATCCATAAACCTGGCCCTAGCTTTCCCCCTATGACTCGCCACCCTTCTAACAGGACTACGAAACCAACCCTCCGCATCCCTGGGCCACCTCTTGCCAGAAGGCACTCCAACCCCACTAATCCCAGCACTAATTCTAATCGAAACAACAAGCCTACTTATCCGTCCATTAGCCCTGGGCGTCCGCCTGACTGCCAACCTCACAGCAGGACACCTCCTAATCCAGCTCATCTCCACAGCCACAACAGCCCTATTCTCAACAATACCAATAGTCTCCCTCTTAACCTTACTAGTTCTCTTCTTACTAACCATCCTAGAAGTAGCAGTAGCAATAATCCAAGCTTACGTGTTTGTCCTACTCCTCAGCCTCTACCTACAAGAAAACATTTAACCCCACCAATGGCTCACCAAGCACACTCTTACCATATAGTAGACCCCAGCCCGTGACCTATCCTCGGAGCTGCCGCCGCCCTCTTAGTCACCTCAGGATTGACAATATGATTCCACTACAACTCCCCCCGACTCCTAATCCTAGGACTACTCGCCACCATCCTAGTTATATTCCAATGATGACGAGATATTGTACGAGAAAGCACATTCCAGGGCCACCACACCCCCATAGTACAAAAAGGACTACGATACGGCATAGTCCTATTCATTACATCAGAAGCCTTCTTCTTCCTAGGCTTTTTCTGGGCCTTCTTCCACTCAAGCCTAGCCCCCACTCCAGAACTAGGAGGACAATGACCACCCGTCGGAATTAAGCCCCTAAACCCCATGGAAGTCCCCCTCCTAAACACCGCCATTCTCTTAGCCTCAGGAGTTACTGTCACATGAGCACACCACAGCATCACAGAAGCAAACCGAAAACAGGCAATCCAAGCCCTCCTACTAACAGTCCTTCTAGGCTTTTACTTCACAGCCCTCCAAGCCATAGAATACTACGAAGCCCCCTTCTCCATCGCCGATGGAGTCTACGGCTCAACCTTTTTCGTCGCCACTGGATTCCACGGGCTGCATGTGATCATTGGCTCTACATTCCTACTAGTATGCCTGCTACGCCTAATCAAATACCACTTCACATCAAACCACCACTTTGGGTTCGAGGCAGCAGCCTGATACTGACATTTCGTAGACGTTGTATGACTATTCCTCTACATTTTCATCTACTGATGAGGATCTTACTCTTCTAGTATATTAATTACAATCGACTTCCAATCCTTAAAATCTGGTTTAAATCCAGAGAAGAGTAATTAACATAGTCCTATTCATATTCACCCTATCACTAGCCCTAAGCATCCTCCTAACTACACTAAACTTCTGATTAGCCCAAATAAACCCAGACTCAGAGAAACTATCCCCATACGAATGCGGCTTTGACCCCCTAGGATCCGCTCGCCTCCCATTTTCAATCCGCTTTTTCCTAGTAGCCATCCTATTCCTCCTATTCGACCTAGAAATCGCCCTACTCCTTCCACTGCCATGAGCCACCCAATTACAATCCCCCACTACCACCCTAATTTGGGCCTCCTCACTCATCTTCCTCCTTACGCTAGGACTAGTATACGAATGACTTCAAGGGGGTTTAGAGTGAGCAGAATAACAGAAAGTTAGTCTAACCAAGACAGTTGATTTCGACTCAACAAATTATAGTATCCAACCTATAACTTTCTTTATGTCCTACCTCCACCTAAGCTTCTACTCAGCCTTCACCCTAAGCACCCTAGGCCTAGCCTTCCACCGAACTCACCTAATCTCAGCCCTACTATGCTTGGAAAGCATAATACTATCCATGTACGTAGCCCTAGCCATATGACCCATCCAAATACAGTCATCATCCTCCACTCTCCTACCAATCCTCATACTGACATTCTCCGCCTGCGAGGCAGGCACAGGGCTAGCCCTACTAGTAGCCTCCACCCGAACCCACGGCTCTGACCACCTACACAACTTCAACCTCCTACAATGCTAAAAATTATTATTCCAACCACAATACTCCTCCCCTTAACCTTCTTCTCCCCACGTAAACATCTATGAACAAACACCACCCTATACAGCCTACTAATTGCTACCGCCAGCCTCCAATGACTCGCACCAACATACTACCCAAGCAAAACCCTCACTCCATGAACCTCCGTCGACCAAATTTCCTCTCCACTACTAGTACTCTCCTGCTGACTCCTCCCACTCATAATTATAGCAAGCCAGAACCATCTAGAGCTAGAACCCACAATCCGCAAACGAATCTTCACCACAACAATAATCCTAGCCCAACTATTCATCCTCCTAGCCTTCTCCGCCTCAGAACTGATACTCTTCTACATCGCGTTTGAAGCAACACTAATCCCCACTCTTATCCTCATTACACGATGAGGAAACCAACCAGAACGCCTAAACGCGGGCATCTACCTACTATTCTATACACTCGCCAGCTCACTACCACTACTAATCGCCATCCTCCACCTACACAATCAAATCGGCACTCTATACTTTCCCATACTAAAGCTCTCCCACCCTACCATAAACAACTCCTGATCCGGCCTAGCCGCAAGCCTAGCTCTACTCCTAGCCTTCATAGTCAAAGCTCCCCTATACGGACTCCACCTGTGACTCCCCAAAGCCCACGTAGAAGCCCCAATTGCCGGATCCATACTACTAGCAGCCCTACTCCTAAAACTCGGAGGATACGGCATCATACGAGTCACCGCCCTAGTAGATCCAACATCAAACAACCTCCACTACCCATTTATCACCTTAGCACTATGAGGAGCACTAATAACCAGCGCCATCTGCTTACGACAAATCGACCTAAAATCACTAATTGCTTACTCATCCGTCAGCCACATAGGACTTGTCATCGCTGCCACCATGATCCAAACCCAATGAGCATTTTCAGGGGCAATAATCCTAATAATCTCCCACGGCCTAACTTCCTCAATACTATTTTGCCTAGCTAACACCAACTACGAACGAACCCACAGTCGAATCCTTCTACTCACACGAGGTCTTCAATCCCTCCTACCCTTAATAGCCACATGATGACTACTAGCCAACCTAACAAACATAGCCCTACCACCAACAACCAACCTAATAGCAGAATTAACCATCGTGATCGCACTATTCAACTGATCTGCCTTCACAATCGTACTCACAGGAGGCGCAATCCTACTCACCGCCTCATACACCCTATACATACTTATTACCACGCAACGAGGCGCACTCCCATCCCACATCACATCAATCCAAAACACATCTACCCGAGAGCACCTCCTCATAGCCCTACACATAATCCCCATAATACTTCTCATCCTAAAACCTGAACTAATCTCTGGCCTTCCTATATGCAAGTATAGTTTCAACCAAAACATTAGACTGTGATTCTAAAAATAGAAGTTAAACCCTTCTTACTCGCCGAGGAGAGGTCAAACCAACGAGAACTGCTAACTCTTGCATCTGAGCATAAAACCTCAGTCTCCTTACTTTCAAAGGATAATAGCAATCCAATGGTCTTAGGAGCCACTCATCTTGGTGCAAATCCAAGTGAAAGTAATGGACCTATCACTAGTCCTAAACACATTCATACTCCTAACCCTAGCAACCCTCTTCACCCCCATCCTATTTCCTCTCCTATCCAACAACCTCAAAAACACCCCCATCACCATCACAAACACAGTTAAAACTTCCTTCCTAATCAGCCTAATCCCAATAACAATTTACATCCACTCAGGGACAGAAAGCCTAACCACTGTCTGAGAATGAAAATACATCATAAACTTTAAAATTCCCGTAAGCCTAAAAATAGACTTCTACTCACTAACCTTCTTCCCCATCGCACTATTCGTATCATGATCCATCCTACAATTCGCAACATGATACATAGCCTCAGATCCGTATATCACAAAATTCTTTACTTACCTACTATTTTTCCTAATCGCAATACTCATCCTAATTATCGCCAACAACCTATTCGTACTGTTCATTGGCTGAGAAGGAGTCGGAATTATATCCTTCCTCCTAATCAGCTGATGATACGGACGAGCAGAAGCCAACACCGCCGCTCTCCAAGCCGTACTGTACAACCGAGTCGGAGACATCGGCCTCATCCTCTGCATAGCATGACTAGCATCTACCATAAACACCTGAGAAATCCATCAACTCTCCTCCCCAAACCAAACCCCAACCCTCCCACTACTAGGCCTAATCCTAGCTGCAACTGGCAAATCAGCCCAATTTGGATTACACCCCTGACTCCCAGCTGCCATAGAAGGGCCAACTCCCGTATCCGCACTCCTACACTCCAGCACAATAGTAGTAGCAGGAATTTTCCTACTTATCCGAACCTACCCACTATTCCACAACAACCAAACCGCCCTAACCCTATGCCTATGTTTAGGCGCATTATCAACACTATTCGCAGCTACATGTGCTCTAACACAAAACGACATTAAAAAAATCATTGCCTTCTCCACCTCCAGCCAATTAGGCCTTATAATAGTCACAATCGGACTAAACCTCCCCGAACTAGCTTTCCTACACATCTCAACCCATGCATTCTTCAAAGCTATGCTCTTCCTATGTTCCGGTTCCATCATTCACAGCCTAAACGGAGAGCAGGACATCCGAAAAATAGGAGGACTCCAAAAAATACTCCCCACAACCACTTCATGCCTCACCATCGGCAACCTCGCCCTAATAGGGACCCCATTCCTAGCAGGATTCTATTCAAAAGACCAAATCATCGAGAGCTTAAGCACATCATACCTAAACGCTTGAGCCCTCCTCCTAACCCTACTAGCCACCTCCTTCACTGCAGTATATACAATCCGTATAACCGTACTAGTACAGACCGGCTTCGTTCGGATTCCTCCCTTAACCCCTATAAATGAAAACAACCCAGCAGTGACCTCCCCCATTACTCGCCTTGCATTAGGAAGCATTATAGCAGGATTCCTAATCACCTCCTTCATCATCCCCACAAAAACCCCTCCAATGACAATACCTCTATCCATCAAAATGACAGCCCTAGCAGTCACCGCCCTAGGCATTGCTTTAGCCCTAGAAATCTCAAAAATAGCCCAAACCCTCATTCTAACAAAACAGACCACCCTCTCAAATTTCTCTGTATCCTTAGGATATTTCAACCCTCTAGCACACCGCCTCAGCATAACCAAAATCCTAAGCGGAGGACAAAACATCGCCTCCCATTTAATCGACCTCTCCTGATACAAAGTATTCGGCCCAGAAGGACTAGCTAACCTACAACAAACAGCAGCCAAAACTGCCACCACCCTCCACACCGGCCTAATCAAAGCCTACCTGGGAGCATTCGCTCTATCTATCCTCATTATACTTATATCTACATACAGAACCAACCCAAATGGCCCCCAACCTTCGTAAAAACCACCAACTACTAAAAATCATCAACAATGCCCTAATTGACCTCCCCACACCATCAAACATCTCAACTTGATGAAACTTCGGGTCTCTTCTGGGCCTATGCCTAATTACCCAAATCGTTACAGGCCTCCTGCTAGCCATACACTACACAGCAGACACCAACCTCGCCTTCTCCTCTGTAGCCCACATATGCCGAGACGTACAATTCGGCTGACTCATCCGCAACCTTCATGCAAACGGAGCCTCCTTCTTTTTCATCTGCATCTACCTACACATCGGCCGAGGACTTTACTACGGCTCATACCTGAACAAAGAAACCTGAAACATCGGAGTTATCCTCCTACTAACCCTAATAGCAACTGCCTTCGTAGGATATGTCCTACCATGAGGCCAAATATCATTCTGAGGAGCTACCGTCATCACTAACCTATTCTCAGCAATCCCCTACATTGGACAAACACTAGTAGAATGAGCCTGAGGAGGATTTTCAGTAGATAACCCCACATTAACCCGATTCTTCGCTCTCCATTTCCTCCTCCCATTCGTTATCGTAGGCCTCACACTAGTTCACCTCACCTTCCTTCACGAAACAGGATCAAACAACCCACTCGGCATCCCCCCCGATTGTGACAAAATTCCTTTCCACCCATACTACACCATCAAAGACATCCTAGGATTCGCACTAATACTTTCCCTACTAGTCGCCCTAGCCCTATTCTCCCCCAACCTCCTAGGGGACCCAGAAAACTTCACACCAGCCAACCCCCTAGTAACACCCCCACACATTAAACCAGAATGATACTTCCTATTTGCCTACGCCATCCTCCGATCCATCCCAAACAAACTAGGAGGTGTACTAGCCCTAGCCGCCTCAATTCTCGTCCTATTCCTAACCCCACTACTTCATACATCAAAACTACGATCAATGACCTTCCGCCCTATCTCACAAATCTTATTCTGAGCCCTAGTAACCAACGTCCTCATCCTAACCTGAGTAGGCAGCCAACCAGTAGAACACCCATTCATCATCATTGGGCAACTAGCCTCATTCACCTACTTCCTAATCATTCTAGTCCTATTCCCCCTTGCAGGTCTCCTAGAGAACAAAATCCTCAAACTCTAACTAACTCTAATAGTTTATAAAAACATTGGTCTTGTAAGCCAAAGATTGAAGATTAAACCCCTTCTTAGAGTTACCCCATCAGGAAGAAAGGATTCAAACCCTTGTCACCAACTCCCAAAGCTGGTATTTTAAGCTAAACTACTTCCTGACTTTTCCCCCCTTCCTCCCCCTACACAGCCCGAATCGCCCCCCGAGATAACCCCCGCACAAGCTCCAATACCACAAACAAAGTCAACAGCAACCCTCACCCCCCAATCAGAAGCAGCCCAACCCCTTCCGAATAAAGCACAGCCACCCCGCTAAAGTCTGACCGAACCGACAACAAACCTCCACTATTCACTGTCCCCCCATCTACCAGGAGCTCTAAAACACCCCCCATAGCAAGCCCCACAATAACAACCAAAGCCATCCCAAAACCATAACCAACAACCCCTCAATTTACCCAAGCCTCAGGATACGGATCCGCCGCTAAAGACACCGAATAAACAAACACTACCAACATTCCCCCTAAATATACCATAACCAGCACCAAAGATACGAAAGAAACCCCCAAACTCACCAATCAACCACACCCCGCAACAGCCGCTACCACTAACCCTAGCACCCCATAATAAGGGGAAGGATTAGATGCAACCGCCAGCCCCCCTAAAACAAAACACAGACCCAAAAATATAACAAATTCCATCATAAGTTCCCACTCGGCCTTTCTCCGAGATCTACGGCCTGAAAAGCCGTCGTTATAGGACTTTAACTACAAGAAC